>NW_023458985.1:0-83764 GCF_013731165.1 Rhagoletis pomonella
TAAGGAATGAACTATATTTTTATATAATTATTTCGACCACTATATGTATAAGCGCCAATCTATTATTAATATTAATACCTCCGGTACAAAAAAACATATCAGAATAAATTAAAAAAACATTTTGAAGGGAAAGAGTTATATTTTTAAATCTCACATCGAGATTTCTAAAAAAAAAAATGCAAGGCGAATTCATACAAGTTGGTAGCGCCAGCACAAAAACAAAAAACTACACTACTAAATTATACGCCCGATGACAATCAGAACGAAAAAAAATTACAACAAACACATCATTTTGGCAGTCTGCGCAATTCGCCTTGAAATCAGCTGCTCTGATAACACCACCTTATGTGAATTCGCCTTGAAAAAAAAAGTGTGTTAAGTAGCAATCAAGGTGAATTCGGTAAGGTGATAGGGTGGTGTGGGGGCGACAGCCGAATTTTTCGCCATGGAAATCAAAACGTCAAAATGATGTGTTTATTGTAATTCATACTGTCATTAAGCGTACAATTTGTTGGTGTAATTTTTTAGGTATGTATATACGGCTCCTACCACCTTAATTAATGCGCCTTCGTAGGGAAGCAATTTTACGGCGAATATTGCAGAAAAATCAGATTTTGCATAGTCAGGTTTGAATACCTCGAAATTCTTGGATAATGAAGCAAATCTAATGAAGCATTCAAATTCAGCGCACCTCTAAAAACAATATTGTCTGGTCTCTGGCCAAAATCAAAATTATGCCTGATTGTTGGTTTTTTTTCGCCGAAGGTGTTGCGAGTTCTTTCATATAAGAACAAATTGTGTTTTTAGTCGTTATATGGAAGCAAATGCGACAAAAAAAAAATTCTAAGAAATCAACGATCATTTTTAGCCACTTGAAACCTGCACATTATAAGACTAAAATTGAATGGGCTGCGAAACTGTGCACTCGGAAAAATTCTAACACTTCTGAAATAAAAATTTGAAATTTGAGTGAAAAGATGAATTTTTTTGTAGTCTTAAAAAAGATTTAAACTTGCGTTCACATGAGTTCTGTTAGAGAATGAACTGCATTTTAATTGAAAATTCTTAAAAATAAATAATTAAACAAAAATAGCAAACAATATCACTTTGAAATGGGGGTGCCATAGATATGTCCAATACTGTATGTACATATGTATGCATGTAAGTACTTTTACTTACACTTCATGTGTATGGTCAACAGCGCCAACTGAGTTCGGTGATTCAGGAACGCCTAAATGTAGGTACCATATGGAAATGCTATGATATAGTGAAAAGAATAAAGAAGGTCATTTAATAGAAACATAAGAGTACATACATTACATACTCGTTTGTACTTATGTAATGCACTTGTATTTCTCTCAAATGAAGGTAATTTTACCCTAATTAAACCTACCACTAACGAAAAAATTGTATTTAATGCTCCGAATCATGGGCCATAGAAACACAGTTGAGGGCAATTGTATTTCGAAGGGGATCGAATGTAATGCACAATGTACCAGTTCTTTGATTTTGTTTTGTAATGCAAAATGGGCCATTTGACCTGCTTCTGGTTTCTATGATATATAGAAAGGAACAATTGGTGCTCAGCCTCAGACACGAATTGTTAAATGTAAATAGGCCTTCACGCATGTTTGGTCCAAGTTAGTAACTGGTTACAAGAATTTAGCTCTAGTTAGTCTAACCCGATATCCTACGGCGAACTGTGCACAAAACTAACACATTCACGGATCTACAAGAATAACCAACCAGCAAAAAATCCGAAAAGGAAAATAAAGTGGATGAAATGCGGATTTTTGTTCATTTGACAATCCGTCCCAGCCAGCAAAAAATCAAAAAATTTATCCGAAAAGTAAAAAAAGTGGATGAGGTGCGAACTTTTGTCCGTTTACCGATTCCATTTTCGGATACTTTGACGATTTGTTTTCCCACTAAAGTGTGCGGCAGAAACGTACGTACAGATAAGTTCACAAACACTCTTAAGTTATTTAATTTTTAATGTTTATTGTTAAATAGTTTTGAGTTTACGAAGGATTTTCTTTAGTAAAATTCTGTCGTAAGTGTCATTTGTCCACAATTTGGCAGTCACTTTGTATGAAATACGACAAAATGTGATAAAATTTTCTACTAAATTAACGACTTTTTTTACTCAATATCTCGGAAACTAAAAGAGATATACAAAAATGGAGAACAACATTTCTAAGATATTGATTAATTTAATATGACTGCATCACTAACTAAATTTTTACTAAATTATCGAAGAAATTTTATTCAATATCAGGGAAACTAAAGGAGATATCTAAAAACAGACAACACCAATCGAAAGAACTTATTTCAAAATATATTTGCATCTAGAACTAAAAATCGTCAAAATGGCCCTTACGACAATCTTTTACCCAGGCGACGATAAGTACCGAAAATTGAAAAGGATATGTACTTTTTTGGCTGTTTGCTGAAATTTGTCTGATTGAATTTTTCGTTCAATACGCTTTCCTTCTGCACTTCACAGATCTTTTTTCATGGTTAAAAAAATAAATAAATAAGATTAAATTAAATTAAGGAAGCGCCTGACGGGATTCGAACACGACACCTTCTGGAAGCTAACAAATAGCGGCACGCTCCTCTGCAAATGTTTAGCTTGAACAAATTAAATACAATTATTGCTTTCAAATAACATCATCTTTTTCGAACGTTATCCGGACACGAAAATGAATGATCACTGTAGTAGTTTTCTATTTGTTTCCGGATACGAAAACCACCATTGTTTTGTGGACGTGAATTAATGAAAATTGTAGTCGCTTTCTATTCGTTTCCGGGAAATTGACTAGACTGCACTGTCGGCAAAATTTAAGTTTCTTTGCTGGCTGGGGTTTTCCACTTTTGAGGCTTTCCTTCTGTGCTTCACAGATGCTTTTCCATGGTTTGAAAACAATTAAAGAAGCGTCTGCCAACTAGGTATGTATGCTTTAAAATGTTCAGCTTCGAACATATAAAACGTCATCTTCTTCGAACGTTTTCTAGTACGAAAACGAATCAAAATTGAAATAGTTTTCTGTAACCGCGCCTTATTTTGAACGTTTTTTGATAAGAAGAATTGTATGAGATCCCACTGTCGGCAAAAATTACGTTTTTCTGCTGGCTGGGAAATCAACGTCAAATGACACTAATACATATAGAAGCCGCTACTGACGCATATATTTTTCTAATTTTATTTTATTCGTTGTGACGAAGAAAAAAAACTTAGATTTGTTTCTTAACAGATAATTATCACTAATTTCTGCTGGAAACCCAAAAAACTAGCAGCTCTCTCTCGATCTTACGCTCTTCCTTTTTTGGTTCTGCTAATTTCTGCTAGTAAAATTTTTACTAGCAGAAACTAGCAACTGTCAAAATGGATACAAAAAATATTTTCAATAGTCAAATATACCGATCAGCTGATTACTTGCTAGTTTTGCGTTTCTTTACTTTTTCGTAATTTCGCTCTCTGTGAGCGTAATTCTTTCAATTTTCTTATTCTTCTTCTTTCTGATAATTATCTGCTAGAAAAGAAAAGAAACAAAGCCCTTGTGTTGCATAACTTTTCTTGTGTGTTTTGGGCCAATAAACATCTTTAAGTATCGATATAAAAACAATATTACTATCGGTATATCGATAAGAGCAGATAAAGGAAAAACAAACTTCTGTGTTAAAGTCGAGGCACATTAAACGTGCCTTGGTTAAAGTACACAGTTTATTAATAAGTTCGTCTTGTTTCGCAAATTTATTTAATATTAAAAAATAATAATGTTGGTTGGAAAATGTTTTCCTTTTCAAATTATACAACGCAGTATAACATTACTTACAGCAAACCATATACGAGTGCATAACCATAATAATGAGGAAGGTAAGAATGTTGACGAATTGCTGCGACCGGATATTCTGTTATCAGAGGAAAACAAATTACGTTCAATACAATGTATGGAAAAATCGACACCAGTTGGATTAAGGTCGTCTAAGACAACTCGCGAAAAAACATTCGCTGCCGTCCTCATTTGCCTCTGCACAAATGAAAGGGTAAGCTTAGTAAATGCATCACCAAAAATATTAACATAGGGAAATGCATGCACATTCGCTCGAATTTTGCAGCGTTTAAAAGTCGTTGGCAGTCCCCAATTAAGTACATTTAACTTAAAAATACAATAAAGATTTCGGAAATAATGCGCGAATAAAAAGTTTGTAGAATCCTCCTAAATTCACTAACAGCTGATTGATAACAGCCAAATGTTTAACCCGCCATTTAACGTGTAGGGTGTATAAAACCGCAGCGGACGAGTTATGTAGTGCATTTTCCTCCATATAAAAATTTCTTTTGTTCATCCTTTATATGCCGGGCTATATTTATCTAAACGCTTAAAATTGATTTTTTTTTTGTTTATTTTCTTCGACCCTGGTTATATGGAAGAAAATGCGCAACACCCGCCACAAAAAAAAATCAACGGTAATCTATAGGTACTTGAAACTTGCACATTATTATTCTAAATTTGAATGGGCTACAAAACTAAATTTTTTTAAATTCTGAATAAAAACGGTTTAATTTTTATGAAAGTTTCTTAAAGTTTGAATATTTTTTTGAATTTTGTACAAGGTTTGCAAGATTGATTTACACGGTTATTGTTATAGAATGAGCTATATTTTAAATAAAAAATAATGAAAAAGATTTATGATAGAAAACATTTTGAATCTTGTGAAAATACTAAATTACGAATACTTATGTGAGTGACTGTATATGCAAATGCATGCACCTAGCTGAATAATCCTGCGGTCGCTCCTTTTTTAAATATTGACAATGTTTTTTATGTCAAAACATTTTCGTAAATTTTTTATTAAATATGGTTCATGCTATAACAAATACCATATAACAGGCTAACCTAATATTCACGGCTTGCGTTTTGGTACGCATGCCGTCGAATTTGTTTTTTTGCGTCACCCGAAATTGACTTGCATGCGTTTGCATTTGATTTCATTGAGCGAAACGTCAAATCAAAATGTCACGCAGAACAAAAATTGGAAATTGAGTTAGCTTCATACGCACGCCGTTCAATTTCGGTTGATCTCATACAAGTTGCATGCGCATGAGAAATTTTTGACAATAAATTGGCGGCGTGCGTGAATATTAGGTTAGCCTGTAAAGCAGTGATCTCACGATTTATACATTAGTACAGATTTGT
The DNA here is from genome assembly GCF_013731165.1 of Rhagoletis pomonella. Taxonomy (NCBI): domain Eukaryota; kingdom Metazoa; phylum Arthropoda; class Insecta; order Diptera; family Tephritidae; genus Rhagoletis; species Rhagoletis pomonella. The sequence goes on from NW_023458985.1 coordinate 5,205, forward strand.
ACATTTTGACAGTTACAGGGTGGCGTTTAGAAATTTTGATCGAGAATGAGTTCAGCTGAATAGAAAAAATCCCAACAACTCCACTCTGTAACTGTAAAATTGTGCAAAACTGTCCAAATGTACAAATCGTGTGCTCCCTGCTTAAACAAATTTTCATCCAAATTTTAAACTTTATAATCAGAACTTTCAAAAAATTCGAATATCGTTTGTTAGCGTTTTAAATTTTAGTAAAATAATGTGATGAAGTAGTTAAAAAATTATTGAAAATCAAGGCGCATTCTTAGCCACTTCAAAATTCACACATTGTTGTACTAAATTTAATGTGATCAAAACTGCTTACTCGATTTTTTTTTTAATCCTCATAAAAATTTGAAATTTTGGTGAATATCTTGCTTAGTTTCCGCTTAAGTAGACGCATATGTTTTTTCTACATTTTGCGAAAAATTGCAATTTTTAAACTCTTCTGATATATTTCGTTATTTGAGTAGTGACAATCTTTTAGTAAATGAAAATAATAGTGAACATTATATTAGAACAAGGTGTACACTTACATTTGACACTGACTGCATATACCTACATAGAGTGTAAAATGTAAGTGGACACCTTGTTCTAATATAATATTCACAATTATTTTCATGAAAAATGTTGTTCGTTAATTATTTATGAAAATATAGTTCATTCTATAACATAAACCATTTAAATATAAGTTCCACACTTTATATGAAGTTCACGAAAATTCAAACAATTTTAACCAAAATTTCCAGAAAATTTTCGAGTAGGCACTTTTTGTTCGGAATTTCTAGAAAATTTTCGAGATGCTGGTTTTAACCCGTTAAATTTTAGTAAAACAAAGTACAAGTTTCAAGTCGCTAAAAATTACCGTTGATTTTTTAGAATTTATTTTTTGTGGAGGGCGTTGCGCATTTTCTTCCATATAAAAAGAGATGTTGATCGCTCGTTATATGGAAGAAAATGCGCAACACCCTCCACAAAAAATAAATTCTAAAACTTCAACGGTAATGAAATATGCACTTTTTTTGACTAAAATTGAACGGTCTACAAAACTGCAAACTCGAAAATTTTCTGGAAATTTTAAATACAATTGTTTAAATTTTGATGAAAATTGTTTGAACTTTATAATAAAGTGTGAGACTTATATGGTTTATGTTACAGAATGAAATACATAAATAATCGATGAAGCAAAATGTTCATGAAAATAATTGTGAATATTATATTAGAACAAGGTGCACACTTACGTTTGGCACAGACTGTATGTGTGCCAATCAAAGCGACAATAGTTTTACAAATTGACCCAGGGAAACCCGGCTAAAAACCAGACACTGCAAAGTTAGTTCACGACACAAAGAGAAAAAATGTATTGAGCCTAAATAGTAATTGGAAATGATCATCAAGTAATCAGTTAAAGAAGTTATAATTATTTATTTATATTTTTTTTACAGAAAGAGATCTCAATACTTTATACCCGCCGTTCCGGTCGACTCTCTAGGCATGTTCGACAAATATCTTTTCCTGGTAAGCCGGTTAAGTTTGTTGTAGTTTTCTCTTGCTAAACTCTGTTGTATCCAGGTGGCATAAAGGATCCTGAAGATGCGGATTTCATAGATTGTGCGTTGCGCGAAACTGAAGAGGAGATCGGTTTACCACGCAGACGCATAAATGTCTGGGGAACAGGCAACCTTATATCACCGCCAAATACTGCCGCTATAATGCCCGTTGTGGGCACTGTAGAAAACTTTACTTTAAAAGAATTAAAACTCAATGAAGACGAAGTAGAGGAGGCATTGGTAATACCTATTAAAGAATTGGTACATCCAAAAACTATAAAACACACTCAATTTAAATCAGGTTGGAGTACCCCAAATTTCGTAGTCGGCCAGAATAAAGTTTGGGGCATTACAGGCTTCATAACAAATACTTTTCTTCAATGCCTTATTCCGACAGATCTAAAGAGACTTAAACATCATGTCAAATACATTCGTCCCTTTAAGATAAAACATTGACGAAAAATCTAAAAAAAAAAAAATTGTAAATACGACTTTATGTATTGTAAGAAACCTGTTATTCTAAGAGATTAATTTAATGTTGTCAGGTTTTGTAAGAAAATAAACCAAATCAATAATCGGATAAATATATGTAAGTACATACCAGACATCTGCAGCGGGTGCATGATTTTCGTGTATACTCGATCATCTAACAAAACCCGCTTTGCATCGTTCTCTGTATACGAGCAGAAGTATTGTTCGTTATCGACTGAGCTCAAGACGAACATGTTGGCCACAACACCCGATTGCTTTTCATACATACTTGATTGGGTTCGGGTGCTTTGCACCTCAATATACCCGGGTGTTCGAGTTTCAACCCGAGTGTGCACAAAATTTTCTTGATTGGCTTATGACGTTTTTGTTTCTACAAAAAATGTTGCCTTCTCATCGCGGTGCTCTTAGTTTTTGTGCGTAGAGGGTAAAGAGAAGGTTGAATTTTTCGGTAGTTTGTTTAAGTATACATTTAACCATTTCTTATATTTTTGCTCATACAAAACGCGGCATCACGACGCCTACATCCATTTAGGTATAAATGTGTGTAGATCGGCAATGCCCAAGCCCTATACACTCGGAGCACATTTATTTTTTGTAAAAGTATTTATGTACCTACATAGTTTTAGGCTGTGTTCTAATATATACACACACAGCTTTCCACGCGAAACTATACGAAATAGATGCAAACACATTTTTTGTCTACTTCGCTTCTAATTTTTTCATTGCGTATGCACAAGCACAAAGCAACAACATTTTCGTATGCTTTGTGGGAACATATTGGCGCCAGTTACCTTCAGCGTAAATTTCTTTGTTGTCCTGCATTTTATCGCAATGTTCGGGTGTCCGTTTCATTGTTACACAAATTTTCGGGTTAGCTGCGGGTGTCCGAGTGTGGTGTTCGCTTGTGCTCAATTTATAGCGAGGGTGATCGAACAGACTCGTTCGTAACCAAAGCAGCTGTCGGGTATGCATCTCGATCGAACACATAGTAGCCGAGTGTGGCGTTCGCTTGTGCTTGATTTTTAGTGAGTGTGATCAAAAAGGCTCGATCATACTCAAAGCTGTTCTCTGGTACATACCTTTCTTCAGCTACACACTGAAAACCTGAATACCGAAGAGCTAACTTGGTGTGGAGTTCTACTAAAAAAATGGTTCATCAGATTGGGGCGAAATTATTGTTTGTATGTACCTATATCTAAACAATTTCATGAACGGTGGGCAAAAATCTATGCCCCTCAATGGGCTTGCGATTTTGATCCAAACGTTAATTTCGAATTGTTGAAGTGTTAAGTCTAACCTATGACTTAACTCAAAATAAAAACATACAAATGCATTTTTGTGGTATCAAATATGTACGAAATTTTATTTGTTTTATTTGATGAATATATAATCTGTATATACAAAACAATTGTATCCTATTTTTAAGTATGTTTGCATAGCTATAGATATAAAATAATACGGAGAATAGTTCACATTTCCTAATGGATTTAATTTTAATTTTTGACTTCTTATTTCAATTGTAAACGGTGTAACGTATTGCGTTTAATAATTTAATGTACTTGATTTTGATGTAATGGCATACTTGCTTCATTATAATTTGAACTTTTTAAGTCCTCGTCAATCTTGGATTCTTTGTTAAATACTTATCGTAAACATTAAAAAGTATTTCTAATGAATGCAATTAAATCAAACGTTGGCAACAAATCAAACTTAATTAAAAATAATCGCACTTAGTGTAAATATTTTTCAAATACTTATGCCCATTTATCAAAAACGACGTCATTGAACTGTGCTCACATTGCCAATTAAATACAAAAACAAACTTTACTAAGAAATATAATTGAAGAGCAACATTCGACGTTTTCCTATGTAATTGGCGCAACTGCATACGCATATTGAATATTTTTTTGATCTACTGTAGAATAGTGTACTGTGTGTATTTATGTTCTTCTTAGGAATACACCCATATAGTACATAAAAAATATGTTTTAGTTTTTATTTCAATTATATTATTAAAAAATGGGAATATTATTTTATGTTTCACATGTTATTTTGTAAGTGGGTATACGCAAGCGTGTATTATAAATTGGAATTATTTTTTGAAAGCAGGGGCGTGGCTTCTTAATGCTATACGGTCTAAGGTTATAGCAAGCTAACGTTTCAACTTGCTCTGGTCATATTACACCACATACAAAAGATCTGCATTACTCAGTAATATCGATCGGAATGGAAGTAGTAAACGTAGGAGTTTCAAGCTCCTCATGCTTTTTCATTTTTAGCATCTGAAAAAAAAAAGTGTCAAAAAAAAATTCTGTTTACGTAAATAAAATATGGCAGCACTCACCTGCTGCAATTTATAGTGATTGATGATGTCCTGATCTGCAGGGCACGATTGTGTGAAGGCATCCAATTGGTACATGTGATACATGTAACGCCATAATGCGGTGAAATGTGTCTGTAAAGCAAACAATTAAGCTATCCTTCTTTAAATTGAATATATACAGTGGTGGCCACATAATTACTTCTATTATTTCTTTACAAGCGTTACAGCCAATTGCACGAAAGCAATTTAAGTGAAAAATGTTAGAACATACATATGTATATGTTTTCTTTATTTATTTTTCATTTATTTTTTTTTTTTTACAAAAATATAGCCTGAAAAATTTGGAAGCTTTAAAGCAGACATAATTCAAAAAATGAATGATGGCCGACGAATCGAGCGAACGGTTGTACCTTGTAACATTTGTGTCATGGTTTACATCCAACGAAAACCAATTAACTCAAAGTTTAAAAGTTGATAAAAAATCACTTTCTTAAAACTATTTAACATCGGAAGGCCTGCCGAGTTTTTCTACTTTATTTAAATGAACAACAAAAAATAACCAAATTTCACAACATGGTCATCAAAATATTTCTATTTAGAATTTCTAGAAAAATTTCGGGTATGCTATAAAACTGCACCCACTCGAGTTTTAAGCGTTAATTTTTGATTTTTTTTTTGTTGACGTTGCTAATTTTCTCTCATAAAAAAAAATTACTTTGTATGGAAGAAAATGCATAACACATAATAAAAGAAGAAAAGGTTTGTAATTTTGAGTCGCATTGTCCTCGTTGCAGTATAAAGTATACTTTTCTAAAAAATTTATTACTAATAAATAAAGAAAAAATAATTATGTGCCTACCGCCGCATTTTCATTTTTTTCTTTCAATTTTGTTATTTACCGGTATTTCAAAGTCCACAAAATATTTGCCTGCCACGCGGATATGCTGCAGTCGCGGCATAAGTTCACAATCAAAACAGCACATAGTGTCGCCGGTTAGGAAACGGGTATTTCGATTAGCCAAGTGGTCATTGATTTTTCTTAAGTGGCTCAACAAGGCATTGTTCTTGGCTTCATCCTTCTTTACCAACATTAATTTGAGCTTCACGTACAAATTCTCGATCAGTGTTGCCACTTCTTTATCCTGCAAGCAAATAGAAACATGAACATTAAAAAGGGTCTAGTCTTACTTTGAAGAAAAAAAAACATTTGTTTTACCTGTACAAATAAATTGTAACCGCCAGGAATATTCTTCATGATATGCCTTTCAATTTTGTCATTTTCAAGGATTGCTAATCCATTATCGATTAGAATAGGCGGGTGTGTCGCCTCGAAGTTGGTGCGAAAGTCTGGAGGTGGCTTTTGCATGTCAACCGTTGTAACCTTAATTTTGTAAATAAACACGTCGTTATGTATGTATACATACATACATATGTATGTAATTCCATGATACAAAATGTATGATGAACTAATAAAGTTTATAATTTTCTCACCTTCAAACTGATAGTTTTCAGTTCTGCCAACAGATACAAATCCATAAAGTACTCCTGGCAAAAGAGGCAAGCACCCTTTCGCCTACCGTCGATTGTAGATGCCTGGAATATAGATCAATCGCATTGCAAATATAATTAGTTCGTTTTTACGAGCAAAAAAATTCCATTCCAACCACAAGCCCCAGACTTATTGAGAAAAAGTTTCTTTATGATATTTGTTTTGTGAATCTAAAATCGCTTTAAATGATTTGTTAGGATGAGCAGACACGTAAACACATATGTATTTCAATCCATTTTAATGAGCTGCATTCATGTATTATATGTAGTATATACATATTTATGCAAATACAATAGCGTAATCCTGCAACCTTTTTTTGATCAAGAAAGTTTCTTCAATATTTTATGATCTTTTCCTAACGATGCATTGTGATGAATATTGTGAATCTTCTTCGAACAGTGATCAGTACATAAACCCTTAAAACAATTGACACGCTAGGTGGCACTGCAGATAAAACTTGGATTTTAATAATTTTTAAAACTTATAAGTGCATATTTATTTCTTTTATTTCTATTTGGCTTTAAAACCGTTTGTCGCTTTGGGTCGATACAAAAAACTTCACCTATTGTCTCTTTCCTTTGCGGATTTGCGCCAGTTGTTCATCCCAAGTGCGGATAGGTCCTTTTTTATATCACACAAAATATTTTACCTATACAACCCACTAAAATTTCATTGATTTCGGGCCAGCCATTTAGGGATGCACTCAAAAAATGCATATGTATAAAATTGCACACATTTGCTGATAGTAATAATAAGGACAGGAAGTTAAGTGGCTGTTAAACTTGGCAAGTGTAAGTCCTTTTCGAAAGCCTGTCCAACTTCAGAATTTCCAAAAGAGATTGCAGCATCAGTCACACCTTGCATGTAAAGTGGCTTTCGAAAGCAGTTTTTATTTCTGAAAATCAAACTTTCCGATACTAGTTTTTTTTCGTTTACAAAAAAAATTAATTACCTGAAAATGAACTAAAAATGCTAAAATGTGCTTGCGCAGTCACAAAATGTCCAATGCATTAATACTTGACTACTTCATATCAGTAGATTAAAGTTAATAATTTTAATAATCTCATACAAATTCGCAAAAAAAAACGCCTCACACGGCAACACTCGATTGGTTTGACAGCACTTTTAACAAAAATGAAAATTGCTAGTGCGGTAGGAGCAAGTTGAAATTATTTCTCGAAAGCAATTTGCGTTCTTTCAGTTGCAGTTGCATTTTACAATTGTTATTTCGTAAAGTGTTCTCTGCAAATCTGCAAAAAGGACTGTTTGGGCGGTTACTCGAGAAAGTGCACTTTCGTTTTCGCATTTTGACAGCAAAATGAGTAGAAAAAGCGCTTGCATTGCCACGTTTAACCGTACGTTTATTCATACTCATTTTGATATATTGAATAGATAGTTATTTATATTTTTCACAAATTTTATTAAACAAATGATAACATTAGTCGACAAGTGCTCCGACCTGTTTCATTTAACCATCATTTCTTATGTAAAATTTTCCGTTAAATTCGAGTAAGAAATTAATTAAAAAATAGCCGAACAATTTTTGAGAAATAACCAAATTTCCGTTTTGTTGAGATTTAAAAAAGTACCTTCACTTAATTGCAAATTTTATTGAAGTAGTTAACCAATATCGAAATTTCTTTTCTTCGAACCGGTTTAGGAGCTATTGATTGATTTATCGACAATTTTGCATAACTTCTTTCGGTAAAAACATCAATTTGAAGAAATGTGTTTAATTCCTGTTTTTTTTTTTTTGTAGGGGGCGAAAGTGTGATCTTTTTCTCATGCAATAAGACTCTGCTTATCTAAAGTGAATAATAAATGTAGAAGTTATGAGCACTTAAGAAAAAGTACATACAAAAGGACTCTATACAAATTGACTATTTATGAATTTGTCTATATGTATGTCAAAAACTGTTCTACTTTCTTATATTTATGCTGGTTTCGGGAGAATACCCGACAGGAATATTTCACATTAGAATTCATATAAAAAAAATTGCAGTCGGACAATTTTTTTATTTCTGTAAACTTGTGTTATCAAAAATGTATTCAAACTTTATAGTTTTATAATGTTTTATTAAACAATCAATGGCATTCAAACAGTGAGATCCAAAACAACAAAACTAAACTTGTGTTATTCTAAAAGTTGATTCATTAATGATTGCTCCAAACTTTCTTCTTCACTATCTATAACTGTCACCAAATTTGCAGAACAAGTAGCTGATTTGTCCGGTAAGTTCATTTCCTTCTCCAGAGATTCCTCTTTTATCCCTAAATCCTCGAACGCGTCGCAAGCATTATGAACCCCAATTTCCTCGAGACCATTCGAGAGCTCCTCTACCGCGCACTCGGCACTTCGTTCGTTACCAGCAGCAGTTGTCGCATTTTTTCGCCGTTTTATGAATCGCCATAATGTTGTAAGTGGCAGGGAGAAAAATTCTGCAGCAAAACGTACTGACATACCGTTTACGACGTGGCCACGATATGCCTGCTTTAAACGTTCCTGAGCTCCATGATCAACCACATCTTTATTGCCATTCCTTATCCATACAGGCGGCAATAGCCCATTGTTCTTAAGTCTTGTCTTATGCAAATGAACGGTCGACTTGGGCACATGCAAAGCGCGCGCTATTTCCGATATTTGTATACCAGCCTTCAGTTTACTCTGAATAAGTTCTTCTAATTCCTTGTTAGGTTTTCGTCTTTTGCGCTTGGGATGTTTAGCCACGCGTGAGGACACTGTTGAACGTACCACATTAAACCGCTTTGCTGCCTCGCCAAGGCTGATGCCATCTTCCAGTACGGCATTGGCTGCAAGTCGAACCGCTTCGGAGTTATGCTGTCGCTTCTTTCTATTAGCTAAATCGCCACAACAACCAGCATCTGTGCTAGGCTCAACTATGTTATTATCACTGTCGTCATTGTACGATCGCAGGTCGTTTTCGATTTCATCGAAAATTCCTTCGCACGCCTCGGCTACCATCGCAGCGAAATCTAAATTGCTAACAGGACTACTGCCGCGTGCATTCTTATCTTTCACTGTTATTTCTTCTGTTATACGATTTGGAGAAAATGGAACTCTATTCAACTGACTCAGGGAAAGTCGATCCTCAAGCCTTTCATTGTTGAAATTATCACTTTGCAGGATGGCTTCTGTGTGTAATATGTTCTCCTCTTGCTTCGGCTTTACATATTCGAAGTGAAAATGTTGATTGTCGTAATGAGTGAGCATTAGAACACGATCACTCTCTACTGATTCATTGTGGTGCATTGGCAAAATATCTTTGCGAGAAGAGAGTGGTGGTTTTTCGTTGTTTACAGCCTTCTGCTCCTTTAGATGTTGGTGGCTCTGCTGTTTGGGTTGTACTTTCGATTGAACGATATTTTCTTTTTCATCTACATCGCTTGAGTTTTCGTCGGTTGCTACTATGTTGATTCTGCTCTCGTTTGTATTCCCCACAAATTCATTATCAAGCATATATTCTTCCTAGAAAGGGGCAGAGGATAGTGAAAGCATACTATTAGGGGATCACATCTTGTCAATATGATATCTTTGTTTATACGAGTATAATTTCTACACTGAGTCATCCCCATCATGGGACTCACTCGATCGCAAGCATTACAGCTAGAGCGACATTTGTTGAAAAGCGCCCCCGCAACATTTTTATTGTACATGTAGGTATATACTAGTAAGTTGATATATTTACATGCTCATCCAAGCAATCAAACACTCACTTATTTTCATATATCTTTTAAGGTACTTTTCATACATACAAGTACATACATTATTATATTTTATGTGCAATATGCTTTTGCTTTGGTTATAAATTTAATTTTTAATTTTTATGCCACTTTAGCAAATTCCAATCCTTAAAATTAAATATTTATTTATTATTTGGTTAATTATACTGCGCTTAATTATGGTTATTACTTTGAACGGCTATTTAGTAGCATTTGCGAGTTGGTTGATAAAAACAAAAAAAAAAAAAAAAAAACGAAAAACATAGGCTATGCAATTAATATGTTAATATGTTAACGAACATGCAGTGGTAGGCAAACAGGTGAATCGCAGAGGGGAGGGCCAGCGGCAAAGAGTAGCAAGCGATTGCACTGTGTTTTCTATAAAAATCATCCGCCGTTCAGCATGGCATTAGTTACGTCTATTCCGGTACGAGTCATTATAGGAAGTCATTCGCGTGGGCGAGAAACTTAGCAATTCTTCTCAATCAGAATCAGTTACAGGATTTAGCTAGAAATTTTTCTTCTGGTAAATTCATGACAAGTTTCGATCGATCCGCGGAATTGCATTTCTCGTTTGCATAACAAAAAGGGATGAAACCAAATGCTGTACGAATATCTGCATTTAATTGTTTTGGTCCTCTTAAATTCTGCGTGTTTCTCCCGTTTGAGAATTCCAAAGGTTTTCGTTGATAAAATACAGTAGCAGATTAAATATATAGCTCCTTTCAAAATTACTAACTGAAGGACTTTTACATTCTTAGATGCATACCCACACCCACTAGAAAATATTTTTGTCCAATATTCATAATTCGGGTATTCACACCTGCCTGGGTATGTGGTTATATGGACATACATGGCTTAATTGATTTCTCTTTTCATTCTGAGCATTTATGTATAGATACATTTGTCTATATCTATCTCGATTCGTTTTGGCTGTTACCAACAACCGTTATGCGAACAAAGTTATAATACCCTTGGGTACAAGTGCGCTCGGGTATAAAAATCGAGATCCACCCATAAATAAACAGAAGAATCAAATGCAAACTTGCAGTAAAGAGCAAAACAGCAGGTTGCCTACATATAAACTGTGCAACCCGCTATTTGGCCTTCTATACTTCAACTTCTAAACGGTTATTTGTGTTTGCTATTACATACCTAAATATGTATGTAGTATGTACATACGATATTTGCATTGCTCATCAATTCTTTAATGAGTAGGCGAAGTGCCGGCTGAGTGTTCAAAACATCCAAGTATGATGATGTCATGCAAATGTGCTTCATAAAATGTTCACGCCAAAAATACAATTGAAGAAAATTAAAAGAAACACTACGCTGTGTTAATGTGGCAAATACATGTGTGTACATACAGGTGTACAGTGGCGTTCAAAATAATAGCAGCAAAATTCAAAACAATGCTGTTGGCAACTTATCTTTATTTATTTTAATAATTTTCATTTAAATAAAAGTTTCAAAGCATGCACAAAGTTCACAAAAACTAATTAAGCTTAAAAAATGGTCATCAAAATTAAAATTTTTTTAATTAGATTTCCTAGAAAAATTTCGAGTATGCAGTTTTATAGCCCCTTCAAGTGCAAGTTTCAAGTCGCTAAAAATTACCGTTTATTTTTTAGAATTTTTTCGGTGGAGGGTATTGCGCATTTTCTTCCATATAAAAGTAAGTAAATTTTGTTCATGCGTTATTACTAAAATTGAATGGGCTATTAAACTGCATACTCGAAATTTTTCTAGGAAATCTAATTAAAAAAAATATATAAATTTATAATAAAATAAAATGAACATTTTTTAAGTTTAATTAGTTTTTTGTGAACTTTGTGCAAGCTTTGAAACTTTTATTTATGTGGTATCTGATATAGATCAACTCATATTTTAAATGACAATTATTAACAATAAATAAATAAAGATAAGTTGCCAACAGCACCATTTTGAATATTGCGGCTATTGTTTTGCCCGCTGCTGTACATGCATACATATGTGAAGATACCCAGCTGTATTCAGATTTGGCGCAAAGCTTATTTAAGCCACATCATTATACTCGCGGGTGCTTGCCACTTTAATAAATGGTTACTAAAAATCTGTTTTCTGTTTGGGAATTTCGTAAATTTAAAAATTTTATTTGACAGCTTTCAGACTACATTTTTAAAATACCACAAAAAGTATTTTTTTCGAATTTCTAAGATTAATACATATTAAATTTTTTTATTGACGGTATTTTAATATTAATCTGCAAAAAAACCTAATGAAACTATCAATTTTTCAAAATAGGTATTCTGTAAATGAGCCTACATACATATCTATAAACATATACTGATTTTTAAATACTCTTACATGTCTCAAGACTAATATAAAAATGTTTGGACTAAAGTGGCTCATTAAATACTTGCAAATTACACGTAAATAATTAACTACAAGTGTACCAAACAGAGCCAATGAAATTCACCACTGGCTTATGTGCTAAGTGCATGAGTGTTCTATGCACACACACCCACCCATATTCATATGCATACATACATAAATAAACTTAGAAAGCGATAAAGAAAATACATATTGTAAATAAATATGAAAAATCAACAAAACGGAGCAATAAATACATAACTAGTCTACATACATAGGCCAATGGTTACTTTCGTCGTAAAATACAAAAAAAAATACATAATATTTATGTAAATACATATGTATGTAGATATGTTTTTATGGAAAAGCTCGAAAGTTAAATGAGTTTGTAGAAGCGTCAAAAAGATTAGTTCGATACTGCAATTATGAAAATCTATATTTTTGCTCGAAATTTACAAACATACGTACGTATGTATATATATATGTACATACGTACATATGTATGTGCATTTTTTTCTTTATATGGTTGACTTTCAAAACGTGCATGTACAATGTTCCATAATGCCAAACTACAAAATGTTAACAATGTATACTTTTCCAAAACGCATCCGAAAAGTTATCGAAATGCATCGCTAGTGTAATCAATGCCATCACTAATAAAGTTGATGCTTCGTCCACTTTATGGGCTGTTTTTGCTTACGCGTAAAAGCACATTTAGCGCATTTAGCTCTAAATGCTGCTCTAAATGTACATTTATCCATACAAAATTCGTCACCTAAATGCAAGTAAATGCAACTCCATTTTTGCATTAAGAATCTAAATGCTAAAAGCAACCCCGTGATCTTCCAAAATTTTCACGATTCGAACATGGTTTAGTGAGAAAAAGTGGCAACATTGCATTTTCGAGTATACAGTGGCTAGCTGCGTTTCAGTGATCGCCGATCGAGATTTCATTTATTATTTTACATTATTTGGATAAAGAAAAGTTAAGAAAATTCAATATCGATTTGATGCTGATAGAAATCTGGACCAATTCTGTTTTGTTTCCTAATTAAGTGAGGAAATTTTAATTGACACACCGACAAATGAATGTATACATAAACAAATGGTCGGTCATGGTTAAAAATTTTTGTATTGAAGTTTTGGTTTAAAATTTATTTTTTCCTTTTCAGTAGGGTTTTTGCACATTATCTTCTGCGTGAGAATTGATCGTAATAGATACGGATCTAAATAAGCGACTGGAACACGGCTGTTTGTCAAAAGCATACGATTTCGAACTCGCGTAAATGTACATTTGCTAAATGCGGTAGCATGAACGCTCTTCGAAAACATATGTTCGAAAGTGCTAAATGTTGCATTTTAAATGCAGCAAAAACGCTGCATTAGGTTGCGATTGCTAGTTTTAAAATGGAAACTTCCGAAGTTGTCCATTGTCATACTGAATACTCAAAATATGCTATGTATACTATGGTTGCAATGTCTCGCAACTCTGCATATACAAACAGTATAAATACCGCAACGCAACAGTATCGAAACATTGTATTGATACGTTTTGGAAGTCAGCCAAACTTTGCATCTATGCATATGTAAGAAAAGTTAAGCATTCAGTTCTGCATTATTTTTAGCATTTTTGGTTTTATTTTAATTTTCAGAAAGTAGAATTTTCCAAAACGAAAAGATAGTTGCGCAAATGTCGTAGTGGTGTCGTAGTATTGTGTGTCGTACAATTTAAAAGCTTAAATAAATGTTTGGAGGACTTGAAACCATAGCCAACGATTTTTTATCACTGTGAAGATTCATATGACTTTATGGTACCTTGCGAGCCCCCTTAATTAACGTTTAAAGTTTACGACATACAAAAATACGACATTTACGACACCGTTGTGAATACCCCAAGTCATTAGTGGAATTCGCGCTTATGTGTATTCGTTGTCGTGTGATTTGTTGTTGCTAATGGTACAATAAATAAATTTCCAAACTAGAGGACATTGAGAGCGAAACAGCTGAAATTGGCAAGTTTTTACTGGATAAATTTTTACAAAAAAACAGCTGATCGCTTGTTGCTGGATGCAATTGAAACTAATGAGGAAACTGTTTATGGGCTTTTTATGGTTGAAACTGACAAAATAAACCTATTTAAGTATATTGCTTATATAGGAAGTTGCTGCGAATAAACAACCAATTTATCAGCTGTTCATAAAATTTGCAATTTATTACTGGATTTGCGTTCACGTACGTACTTTTTTGAATATTTTTTTTTTTTTAAGAGCGAACTCTCTGAAATTAAATTACTGGAGAGTTGCTGGCAAGTAGTTACTGGATAATTTTTACATGAACTCAACTCCAATTTTTTTTTTCAGGTACCGATGCCGATGTCGATTAATCGGCTGATGGGCAAAGAATCGGCCGATGCCGATTCCATAAAAAAATTACAAATAAATGTCTTAATTCAAAAAATCAGTTAATTTAACGGAGTTAACAAAACAAAAGAAAATAAATAATTGAATTAATTGGCTTGTTATGCAACAGCACATACACAAGAACATATGTATGTATGTATAAAAATATACAGTATCGGTCATATCTATAGCACGCCATTTCAAAGTGATATTGTGTGCCACTTATGTTTATTTATTTATTTTTAAGAATTTTCAATTAAAATACAGTTCTTTATCTAACAAAACCCATATAAACCCAAGTTTAAAAACTTGTAGAAAACTACAAAAAAGTGCAACAAATTTTCACCTAAATTTCAAACTTTTTTATCGGAAGTGTTTGAATTTTTCTGAATACACAGTTTTATAGCCCAATCAATTTTAGTCTGAAAATGTGCAAGTTTCAAGTGGCTAAAAGTTACCGCAGATTTTTTAGAATTTTTTTCGCCAAGGATCTTGCGGTTTTCTTCCATATACAAATAAATTGAGTTTATTCATTATATGGAAGCCAATGCGACAAAAAAAATTCTAAAAAATTAACGGTAATTCGGAGCCACTTGAAATTTGCACATTATCAGACTAAAATTGCAGGGGCTAAAAAAACTGTGTCCTCAAAAAAATTCTATCACTACCGAGAAAAAAGTTTGAAATTTAGGTGAAAATTTGTTACACTTTTTTGTAGTTTTCTACAAATTGTTGAACTTTTTTTAATATTGACCGGACCAGGAATCGAACCTGGGTCATTCCGGGTGGCAGTCCGCGTGTCTAAATATTCCACACTGAATCTGTCTCGAAGATGTGTGCATCTCAATTTTTAAATGAGAAAGTTTAAGTAAATATATATGTATGTAACAAGTTTCCAATTAAAAACTTCCAGCTGTAAGAATGATTCGTTTAAACTTTTAAATTTAAAAATTAGTACATACATATGAATGTACTCTATAGTTTTATTTATGTATGTACATATCGCTCATTTACTTCATTAGTGTCATAATCGGAGAAATAAAAATATTGAGTTAAGTATGCAAAAATTACCGCTATCTCTTCTTCTATGTTTTGTACAAATTGCAAAGCTGCATTGATTACCAGTATCCCCCTAGAACAAAATATATATGCATTCATTTTTACTATGGGATTATATGTAAATTCTAAACTTTAACTCAGTTATGACACTGTTGAAGAAATGAGCGCTATGTTCTTCAAAAAAAAATTTTAATATCATTTTCCATTTTTCGGGAAAGTTCGTAGAATCGAAGTGCGACTGTATTTTTTTTTATCAGTTAACATTTTAAAATTCTTGAAAAGTTGCCAACATTGCTACAAATATCGACTATGATCAAACCGACTGTCGATTTTTACTAATTGCTCTTATGTATGCTTGTTTCCACTGATAAGATAAATTCCATGCTTTATATTACCAACAAAATAGAGAAATCGTTATTTTAAGCTACTTAGGCCGCTGCTGCCTTGCATAGTTTTCTGTTTAATTAAAAAATGACGAATGCTTGTTATATTCTCCAACTATAGCAATTTATTCAACAAATCCCATTACTATATCTGATATATCAACGCAAGAGTAAGGAAACGTTCCCCCATTCCCTTTCCTTACCTTTAGACAAAAATTACTTACGTACGAAAGTATGTAGTATAATTTTATTTTGACAAGACAAAAACCAAAACATAAAAAGATGAGATCATTTCATCGTACACCAACAAAACCACTTATCACAACTAAAGTTCAAAATTAACATACAGTTCCGCCCAAAATTATTGGCGCAAAGAATTTTTCACAATGCATGCAACATTTTTTTTTTTAATTTTTTATAAAAATACAGTTTATACTATATCAAAAAACCTTGTGCAAAACTCGAAAAACTTCAATAATTCAGCATACAAACTTGTATTTTTCTAATCAGATTTTATAAAAAATTTTGGAAATGAAGTTTTATAGCCCAAAATTTTAGTTGATTTTTGATAATTTTTTTGCTGACTCTTTCTTCCATACAAACTATGTTCTACAATTCATTTTGTATGGAAGACACTGTCAGCAAAGACCCCAAGACAGTCGGGTCTACGTAACCGGAACGAACCAGATTTATATTTGGCCAAGGACTGTCACTCCAGCAACACTCCCCAAAAACTCTTTGGGGAACTTGTATGCTGCTACAACAACAACAACAACAAAATTGCTAAAAATCAACGTGATTTTCTACCAACTTCAGACTTCAACAACATTTTTCTAAAAGATCAGATGAAAAATTCTCTGAACTAATAATTTTGTACGGCACTGTACTTATGTATAAGTACACTAGGATTCTTAAAAAAAAAAATGTAAGTACCAAGATTGAAAAATCAGTCATATTTTTCATTGCTGTGAATTTGTTTCAAAACTTCTGACTTTTCCTTAATATAATTGTAAAACTCTGTACACCTAATTTTTAACATATGAACTTTTGTACATTGAGCGAATTTCTTTCCTTAGTCCATTGCGTTGATAAGAGAAAAACTTATCTACATTAGAGTTATGACTAGGTATGGCCAAGGTGTGATGGACAACTCAGTGAGGCTCTCTTTTAAGGCACTATAACGTAAAAAAATATAAACAAATGACAACTCTTCTTAAAGTGGGAAGGAGTTTATACTTTCTCTTTGGTATTTATATATTCTATAAACTTTTTATATTCTATAACTTTGTCGCGAAAACTTTCACTGGAAGTAAACCGCGCACGAACAACAAACGAGCACTTCTGAGATACTTCGCCGACCTAAACGGGGTTAGATCGCCGAAACAAAAGCCCTTGGTCGGGTAAAACCCGAGTCATTCCGGTACGTAGAACCGGCTGTCGTGGGAATGGAATAGACGAGACGGAGCTTTATCTGCCTCGGGAGACACGCACAACACTTGCACAACTTCGCTCCGGCCACTGCAGCAGATTGAACTCCTACCTGAGCAGGTTGAATGAGGATGTGCCGAATGAGTGTCCGGCATGCGGAGAGACCCCACATGACTCGAAACATCTCTTCGCATGCCCGGAAAACCCGACAACCCTAACGGCCTTGTCCCTGTGGACAAACCCCACAGAAGCTGCACGCTTCCTAGGGTTGCCGTTAGTGGAACTTGACGACAACGACTGAGATACCAACCGTCCTGGGCGGGTTTGTTGTAGCCGCTACAACAACAACAACAACAACAAACGAGCACCACAAACCAAAAAGAGCTAATGAGCATCAGGAAGGCCACTTTGCACTTAAAGCTATGTTGTGGATATATCGATCATCAAATATTGCTTGTGCAAAGTTCAACTATATGGAGATGTAATTATTTCACAAATGGCATTGCTAGTGATTTTTGAACTTTTATTCAAATTTCTGCAACTAAAATCTGGACACTTAAACGATACCCGGGACATTTTAAGGTTGGACCGGGACACCGGGACAAATAGTCTAAAACCGGGGCATGTCCGGGAAAACCGAGACGTCTGGTAGCAATGTTTATAACAGCAAAAAAAAAAAACCAATCCCACGACAGCGAGTTCTACGTACCTTAATGACTCGAGTTTTACTCGACCAAGGGCTGTTGCTTCGGTGATCTAACCCCGTTTAGGTCGGCGAAATCCCGCAAAAGTTGTACGTCCATAGCGGACTTCAGAGCAAGATCGAGGAGATAACAGTCTTCATGGGTCGCCACGGAATATTAATAGCTGTGGTCCAAGAGACGAAGCTACATCGCAATTCAACATTGTTGAATTGCGCCGGATATAACGTGCACCGTCGAGATCTCGATAGCGAGATAATGATGGTGGCCTAGCGTTCATCACGCACCACACCGTGCAGTACCGTCTTATCTCGAGCTGACATCGACCGCAGGGATACCACCCTAGAATGTCAGGGTATTGCTATCCGATCAAGCGATATCGAGCTCGAAATATTTAACGTATATATATACCCCTGTCACCAGCTGCCCAACAGGATATCACCCTGAAATAGATGCGCTCTTCAGAGGTGAAAACCGTATAGTAGTTGGTGACTTCAATGCGCACCACGATCTTTGGCATTCAACCTGTCAAACAATTGGCTCAGCTGATAGATTATTCGACATTCTGCACAATGAACGATGACGCAACCGAACGAAGGACGAAAGATTATGGACAGCTGCTGCAGCTTGCCAGACCTAACAATTGTCAGCGCTGGTCTGATAAACAGCACATCATGGGACCGATGCTGACGTTAGCATCAGACCATTTGCCCATAGTCATCTCGATTGATAAACCAGCCAACTTTGCTTCCGCGGAACACCGAACCTATGTCAACTTTTCTAACGCTGACTGGAAAGGCGGATGTTACTGAAAGCAACTTCACTGCAGTACCCACACCAACCGACGTTCAAGTAGGGTAGTGTAAATTCCGAAGGGTTGTCACATCGACTAGGTGTATGGTTTCAAGTTAGCACTGCATACCATATTTTTTTTTAAAATGAGAGCTACAAACTTTTTCTTTCCACAACAAATTTACAACAAAAGCAGTACAATTTGAGTTGTAAGGTACAGCAGAAAGCAATGCACTAGTGTATGTACATATGTACATACGTATGTAAGTATGTACAAACAGTTGGCCACAAAATAATAGAAGTGCGATATTTTGACTAGTTTTGACCAATTATCTTGTTTATTTTCTAGATTATTTTAAAATAAGTTTAACTGGCTATAAATTCACAATTTAAACTTTGTCAAAAACTATAAAAATTTCACAAATATTTCAAACTTTTTAATCAGAACCTTAAGAAAAACTTGTGGTATGCAGTTTTGTAGCCCATTATAATAATGGTATAATGAAGTGTAAGTTTCCAGCTGCTAAAAAGTCTCGTTGATTTTTGGCATTTTTTCTTTTCTTTTTTGGTGGCAGTGCCTTCCATATAAAAGAATATGTCGAACATACATACTTGGTATGGAAAAAATGCGAAACACCTTCAACCAAAAAAAGTCTCAAAACTCGACGGGATTTTTTTGTCAACTTGGGCTTTATTATACCACAATTTAATACGGTTTTTACATGAGGCGAGTTTACAAGCAACTTTTAGTTGAAAATAAAGATCGCCTGGTGTGAACGGCCTTTCAACTAATCGCCTCTAATGGCTCCAAAACTGCATACCAACATTTTTATAATTTTTATGCAATGTTTGAAATGTGAATTTATATGGTGTTTCTTGTATAGCCAGCTAGACTTTTATATAAAAATTTAATAAACATGAAATAAAAAATAGACAAAGAGTCAAAACTGGTCAAAATATCGCACACCTATTATTTTGTCGACAACTGTACATGCAAACATAAAAAAGCTCACGCTTTATCAGTGTTTTTCATTTCTATGCACACTTGGCTATGCAAGTGTACATGCACATGTATGGCTGTGTGTACAATTTTTAAATGTTCAATTTGTTTTGAACAATTCAGCTTTCACTTTTCCTTTCAATACCATTGTGTGTACATACATATGTATGTAACAATGATTCTTCCTTCAGCAATGCTTCAAGGTCAATAATTCCGATTTGGTCACAAAGGCTAACCCTAGGATATGCGTTATCCACATGTTACCAATTAAAGCAATCGAAAACTAAATAATTAATAAATTTAAATAATTTTTGCGCAAAATACCGGCAATCTTATCCTAAAGAATTTACCTATTAATAACTCTCAATATTTTTCGGATAGTGTACTATTTTTTCAGAAAAGTAAATTTGACGTTTATGTACATCTCGGTCGACCGGTTCGGACAAAGGATGCAGCAAAAATACCCACACGCAACAGATAAACATAGGAGAGGCTGGATCATGGAGTGAAGTTGCATGGCTTTATCAGGTATTGGTCAGCTAGTTTTCATTAAAAATATTATTATGGTATTATCTGAGCGATAATTTAAGGAAAAGTGCATTACAATTGAATCTAGATAATGACTTTGGATATTTTACACCGTTCATTCTGTACGCAGGGATGCCTCCCGAATCACCCAATTTTAATCCGATCGAGCAGTTATGGGACGTACTTGAAATCCAGATAAGGAAGCATATTACTTAAAACAACCGATTAAGGTGGGCCCTAGCAGTGCCGCTACAACAACAGCCTCAACAAATCAAATTAAAATCTTTATTCTAAAGGAATGTCGAATACTAGTTTAAATAGTTTTAATAAATAAAATAAGTATGCTGTTTTGCAGAGAAATATATTTGTTGCAATTTGTTCCTATTTTAGATATTTTTATATACATACATACATAAGTATCGTGTAAGGACGGAAACTTTTGTCCATGACTGTATTATTTGAAAAATTTAGCGAGTTATTTCATTGAAAACTTGGCGTCGATGTAGAATAGGCAAAAATAAATGGTGGTTAATAAGCTATGTCCTCCTATGTTGTATTTAGAAATTTCTATGCAGCAATATATTTGGCCATTCCATAAAAAAAAAAACTAGTAAAGAATCGAGCACGGAAGACCTATTGCTTCAAAAGATCCGAAATTGTGGCTCAAGTTCGGCCTTTCATTTTATAATTTGGCGACTGGGTAGATATCGCACGTTTAATAATATAGAGATTCAACTCAAAATTTACGTTTTAGGAGATTTCGCCAAACAATTAATAAGCTTGATAAGGAGAATGAGTTCATCGTAACAGATTATTAAACTTCCCAAAAATGGCGAAGATATGTGTATTTTCACCTATCTTTTGGTATACCAACTGGATGAATTGATCAAACTTTGGCTGCGTTTTCTCACAAATTTAAAATTTTGAAATAATTTTGTATATTATTAAACATGCGATATGTGCATATGTATTCCTTTACTAAATATATGAACATGCAATTAGTCATATGCTGGGAAAACTGTCGCATTATAAGTGACGTACTACCAAAACTATTTAAATAGTTCAACGAAAAGCAGCACAACAATTTATGTGAGTAAACACACAAGTAAGCAAAAGCTCATTTCAATCACCGGACCAACCAGTCGGCCTACTAGCTATTGTGGCATATGAAATAGTAAAATGTTAAGAAAAACCTGTTTTTAAGCATCACAGATAACACACACAGAGGCCTTCCGATCACGTTAGCACCGCGAGTTGTCCAAACAAATAGCCCCCCTCCAAAAGTCGAAAGAAAATATTCTTCAGGCAGATTGATCGTGCGTACATACATACAAACATATACCTATCGATATATGCATATCTACATGCATGAAAAGCGTATAATTGGAAGTTATATAAAGTGTTGAATGAAGCCCCTATTGAGCTACATATATACTAAACAGCTCCAGTGTACCGAAAGGGAATATGTATACAATACGAACGATTTACATATGTATGTTAATGATCATCTGTGTCAACAAAAGCTGATGGACTAGTAAATTCCTAACTAAGATATTTAAATGATGGCATCACAATTTTAAGCACATGAAACACGCAACTTAAAATATGCATACGCACAACTCTGCGCCGGTTTAGTAATGAAGCAATTTTTTCAGGAGACACCTTATGTCGAATAGTCCACGATACTACTTACCTTGATGATCAGTTCAATTTCAGGAACATCTCCATTACTTGTGCCATTGGTCTCTTGAGTATTCTCAACTTCCGACATCTTGGAAACGCGTGACGTATAAAATTCGCACTTGTTAAAACGAAAATACAGGCCACAGAAAATTAAATCCACAAAGAATTTGTTTGTGAGCCTAAAATATGATTCTGATCTTGCTATTGTTTAATCCAAACTGAAATTAATTCGCCTTGACTAACTTAGAGAACAAATGGTGGTAAAAATTAACCACTTTTTCAAATGAAAATTACTTATTATTCCAATCAATCTCGCGAAACATACGCCTTTTGCCGCAATCGTCGCACAATACTTTTATCTTTCTACAGAATATTGCCAATACGAACTAAAAGCAACGGAAAACCAGAGTTGCACCAAATGGCACTATTATAATTACCTACTTTAACTCTAACAGGGCGTTTTCACAGCCATTAGTGATCCAATTATGCAAGATCTCCTAAGATGAAATAAATGGCCCTGTCACACGGTCAGTAATTATCACGATATTTGGATAGCGATCCATAGTGATGGATTGATAGATCGCGCACGAATGCTACATGTTCAATACTTATCGCGTCAGTATTTGCATAATTTTATTGCTGAACGCTTATTATGACGCAAGAACACATTTTTATATTGTACGTATAATTTACAGATAATGTATTCCATAATTATTTTAAAATTTCCAATGTTAGTTAAAATTTTTTCAATTTGTTTTGAAAGGTTTTAAGCGACGATAGTGAAGGCAGAGCGAATACGTTTTCGATGTTCGCTTTATGAGGGTAAAATATGTTCTAACGAAATGTATGGATCGCGTTTTTAAAGAGGTATACGTTCAATATTTATTGACGATATTGCGATCCGCGATCCAGAGTTCAAAATTGTTAGAAATGTTATGGTAAATGTGTTATTACAGTACCCAAAGGAATAACGTAATTTTCTGGCTGATGTTTCTAGTTTCGGCGACATATTTTTTTTAATTAGCCAAAAGCAAATTTTGAGCCCGTGCAATACATTTAAATTATATATGAATAAAACATTTTTTGAAAATCGGTTAAGAATCACTGAAATAAACTACCGTCCCACGACAGTCAGGTCTACATAACCGCAACGACCCAGACTTAAGCCCAAAATACAATAGCGCAGTGGCAGTGGCAGCGGCAGTTTTTCGAAATCAGCTATTTTTTGGAAAGTGTGATGTTCAATAAAGCGTCTCACAATAGGTTCTTTGGCGTACGCAACGCGGTATCCCGCGGACGCACAAAATAGCC
The DNA here is from genome assembly GCF_013731165.1 of Rhagoletis pomonella. Classification (NCBI taxonomy): domain Eukaryota; kingdom Metazoa; phylum Arthropoda; class Insecta; order Diptera; family Tephritidae; genus Rhagoletis; species Rhagoletis pomonella. The sequence continues at coordinate 28,511 of NW_023458985.1, forward strand.
CAGAACTTATTCCCTTACTCAACAAAATGGTTAATAGAGCGCGAAAATTGGATCGTAACATTCTTCTTCTTCCTACCCGAAACCGCCCTGACTTTTTCCCCGGGTAAAAATGGATAAAGCGTCAAAGTGCATATCAGCTGTTTTGTGTTTACATATTGCCTGCACTTACCTGGTGTTTATCAAATTTTTGAAACAAAAATTCAATTTCCAAGGGTTTCCATTTAAGCGACAAAAACAAAAACAACGCGAATAAGCTGTTTCTCAAATTCTGGGAACGAAATGTAGTTTTTCGCATTCCCGTACTTCTGGATTATGTTCCATTTTTGAGAGCAAATTTTTCGCTAGTTCTCTAATAACCGGACCCGGTCCGGATTGTTAGGGAAATAACCCACTATAATTTCTACGGAAAGTATTGCTGATAGAGCCACAGCATTATATATGAAATTAATCATCTGCACAGAATATTTAGAAACGGCAATACTGTGAAATTTTTTAGATAAATTAAGTTTTTAACCTCATTGAACACACTCTAATAAACGTCATATTTATTGTATAAAATAAACAAGATATTTGTTTTGGTTTTTAATTGAATAGACTAGTTTTCGTATAATAAATACGTTTAAAATCATCAGATGTCACTATTTCCTGCGTATATCAATGTTGTGCAAGATCTAAGAAGCGATGAAGGGCCAGAAGATACTCCAACCACCTCGTCTACATGGTTGGCCAACAGTAGTTTTCCTTTAGAAAACGATGATATAAAAAATTTGGAAAATGTTGAAATAATTGAATCAAGTACTTCATCTAGCGAAAATGAAGTTGAACTCTCGCAATCATCGCATCAAAAAAAGAAAAAGCATAAAAGGAGTAAGAAAAGAAGAAAACTCGAGCATGATTGTGAAATCAAATTAATAGCCCCAGTGTTGGAATTTAGTGGCAATGAGGAGTACTACATAGATAAATCTAAGACAAAACAATTCCTTTCTATACGTACTTTGCATAAACCCGCATGTCCTCGGTACAGGCATTCATTTGGCCACATTTTGGGAGCTAGATTTTGGCACCATTCAAATGCCAACAAAAAGTCTAGTAAACGCTATTTTCTAGCAAAAGTAAAAGCTTCCAGTGATCAAAATTATAGTTCAGTTTTACCTCTAGACGAAAATGAATATAATGCACGAATGGGCCAATTGAATCGAAAAACATTGGAGGCCTCTTGCGATGTGCAAGTCTGGCTCGACTTATTGTCATTGCAGGATCAAAATCCATACAAATGGTCACGACTTTTGCTAGCTGAGAGAAAATTGGACATTATAAATCGTGCATTAGCTCGCTTTCCATGCAATGAGCAATTATATGAACAATACATTGATATTATTAACGTCACGTATCCTTCCTTTGAAGTGACAAAAATGTTGGATCGCTTGTTGCAAAAAGACCTTTATAGCTACACATTATGGACGGCGCAGATAATGACAACCCAAGGTTCGATGGCAAGATGTATCGTGCCGGACGTACTTCGTATCTATGAGCGTTGCATGTCTAAAATGCATCACGCCAAGCAAATGAGCACGCAATCCTTGGCACTAGAGAACCGTGATTCAGACAATGTAATGCTGCGTTTATTCAATAATTGCGCACTTTTCCTTCGGCAAGCGGGATTGTATGAGCAATTCATTGCATTGTTAAAGCTTGCTCTTGAACTAAATGTTTCAACAGATCATTTTAAAGCATTTGCTCCCTTGGAAACTGACCAAAACACACTAATTGAATTCGAAGAACTTGTTTTGCAATCAGGGTTACCTATGAATGAGATATGGCTTCGTGTCGAAAAACTGCGGCAAGGTTTTAATTTTTTGCCTTTCCCAGATAAGATTAAATGCAATGATCCACAACGTATCGTGTTCAACGAAGATATTTGCCACTATATCTATCCGTTAAATTCGCGAGACAATGCATTCTACCTGATACTGCTAATTTTACGGTTACTTAAAGTACCCTTTATTCAGTGTGAAGGAATGGCAGAAAGGTTTAGCGCACATCTGGAACAAATCGGAGAATCCGATGCAATTGAAGATACATTAACAGTTTGTATTCAACGGAATTTCGCAATTTCACAGGAGCTACAAAGAGAATTTCAAAAAGGAATTTACACACTAGCTAAGGAAATGGCTGTAAGTCCTACATTTTTAAGTAGCACCATCGGCCATGACATCTACATTCGTTGCATCAGTAGTTTCCTACTCGAATGTGCTGCAACATATTCAAATATTGATAAACGAAAGCGCGATCTCTTTATTGTACTCTGGTGCCGTTTTGAGCGATTACTGTTGATTCTCGAACGATGTGGTTCCAAAATGAATAGTGAATATATAAAAGAGGGGCGGAAGCGCTTTAAAAAATCTACTTAAGCAGTCACCTAATCGCAACGTTTTGCTTTTATATACTGAGTTTGCCATTTACGAATTTGAATCTTTAGATCAATCTAAAAATATGGACTCAGTAACGCACATATTTGAAAACCTAATTGCCTCACATTCCGCAGACGAGACACAAGCATCGGATTTATGTTACACCTACGTTACATTCGCGGAAATGCTTATCGGGAATGGGAGGCAAAGCAACGCATTGCAAATACTAATATCTTATGCTTTAGGTAGCAAGAGCCAAAATGATGAATCAATTGGATCTGGAAAAAAGCTTGCAGCACTACAAAAGATCACGGAAAAGTTAGAGCAATACATTGCAATCGAAAAAAACGTTGAGGTCATGGTACTGGAGCAGTATTTATTGCCTGATTATACTGTATCGTTGTTGAAGGTGCGCGTGCTAATCCAATGCCTTATTGGACAAAAATTGGATGCAATAAAATATATGAATAAACTACTGAATATATTTCGTGGTATCAATGATAGGCATAGGTTTCTACGTGAACAAATTCTGGAGCTATACGTGGCTGCACTGCAAATAACTTGCCCAAATTGTGTTGTGCCAAACGCATTAGTGCGTGACAAAGTTTTTGCTGCTCTCGCTGAGTTTCCTCGGAACCTATTTCTCCTGCAACATTGTGGCATGTTGAGCTCACAGCCTTGGTTTCGAATAAGAACTGCTTTTCTTCGTGCCAAACCGACGATATTGTCAGTGACATTTTTAATTGTTTTAGCACGTTATCGGTTCCTTAAGATGAACACCGATGAGTTATTTGCAAATGATGGTATATATGTTATTGAATGGGATAAGCGATGTAATGAATTAATCATACGTAATCGTATTCTGCACGTTTTTAAAACTTTGTCAAATGATAATCTGACTCAATCAAAAACGAGAACGACATTGCTAAGGAATGCTCTCTTTTGGCGATTATATATCCGATTTTTATCTGACCAGTGCACTGATTTTGAGACGAGCAAAAGGTGTCTTTTGACTGCTTTAGATGAATGCCCGTGGAGTAAAGCGCTATACCTGGATGGTGCGACATATGTGCCACAAGAGTTGACTCATTTGCAGGACCTAATTATTGAAAAGCAGCTGCGGATATACGCACTGCCCGAAGAGCTTGAGATTCTACGTGGAACTTGAACGATTGATTACTTTAGCAGCCAACGCTCAAACATACTTTTACTACTGATATTCATAACAGTCACTAAATAGTAATAATAAATACATACATACATATAGTTTATGTAAATACATTTATGCCTGTTATTTTATTTATGCAATTTGCATATTTACTGCATTCCTGACATGCAATACATATACATACATACATATGTACATATAGAGATGTAAAAAATGTTGACAAATAAATACATACATACATATGTATGTATATACATACATAAAGTTTTATATTTTTTAATAGCTAGATATATTTATTAGCATATAGGATTAGTAAATATAAAAGTAGGTACATACATATGTACATATAACGACGCGCATATCTTCTAATTTGGAGGATTTTTTTTTATTAATGGTTACTATTGATGTATCAGCAATATGTGTCTAAAGGAAGTAAAAAAGAAAATAAGTGTCCAAAGAATGCAAAATGGAAATTTCCACTGATGATAGCAACTGAAAAATATTTCTTGCGTACTCTATGCATGTGCATAATGAGGAAATTTTCAATACTTCTCATGATCACGATTTTTTAAAAGTTATTGCAGCTGTATAGCCATTCTTTTATGGCGCCAAGTGGATTTAGCAACAGTTTTGAAGAAACAGCAACAAAAGCTGCAGAAACAGTTAGAAACAAGTAATTAAAAAAAAAATATTTAAACAAGGTTTTATTAGAAAAATCGACCACCACACCGCACCACCCAACGACTAAATTCCTTTGGAGTTATTTCTTTCCATTTAAGTAATATAAGGTTCTAAATATGAAACAAATCGGGATGTTTCAAATATCTCGACTCCTGCGCCACCTATTGTATTAATTCATCTTTCATATTGCGTTGTCATCAGGTTCTAGTCAGGTTTGAAGTTTCCAGTCTCTAGGTCAGTGGGAAGTTTATTAAAAATTGATTGCAAGATTTGATTACGCACCGGTGAAACTTAATGAAAGCTGGTAATAATAAAAGCTTATACAAAAAAATCCTTTTAATCAAAATGTCAGCGGCAACCACAAACATGAAGTTACCATCTGAAAAACCATTTGAGCCACTGGCAACGAAACGACGCGATTTCTCATATTCCCTTTTGGAGTTGCTTGTTTCATTCACACACGGCGACTTTTTGGTATGCAATTATTGTTTTCGGCTGTGAACCGCTAACTCAATTTACGCAGGCGAAAGAGAGCACAAAGCGTTTTACCCGACACAAAAAGTTTTGCTCCACACAAAAAGTCGTTTACTTGCCAGCTAGCAAAATATCCGTGAACGTATCCGAGAATATACGAAAAAAAATCCGTATAAAAATCTAATATTTCTTCCGTTTTCCGATTACACTTTCAGCCGTTTTCCGGTTATGTTTTCCACTGTAATGAAATTTTTCTAATTAATTTTTCGTTAAATTAGCTTTTGTCCTGAACTTCACAAATGCTTTTTCATAGTTACTGAAAACCCAAACAAGAAACAAATGCATTCATTGCAATTTTATTTAAAAAATGCTTTTAAAGTATATCATTTTAATATTTTGCGTCCGCTGGCAATCGAACCTGAGACCCTCTGGGAGCTACTAAGTATTAGCATTCACCGCTGCACACTCAGCTAGAGTTAGAACATGCATGTACATAAATGACAGCATGTGGATTTTTTTTTTTAAATATTCGTAAGGTTTTTCGAGCTAATTTTTTTTGTTATTTTTCCATAAAAATACCGTTCAAGCTTTAACCAAACCATATACAAAGTTTAGCAAAATTCAACAAATTTTAAACTTTTTAATTTGAATCTCTAGGACACTTTTGAGTATGCAGTTTTATAGCCCATACATAATAATAAGGCGCATGAAGTGGAACGCCTAAAAATCCCATGGGTTCAAGTCCTATCTCAAAGAAAGAAAAACGAGCTCATCTCGGTGAAAATTCTCTCGGTTGGTGGAAAACTAAACTAAAATACGACAAATTGACAGATCTGGCCCGCAAATATTTGAGCGCTCCACCCGCCAGCGTTCCAAGCGAGCAATTTATCAGTGCAGTCGGCCTTATATACGAGCCTCTAAGAAATCGCCTCATGGGAGAAAAGGCAGAAAAATAACTCTTTTTGAAATATAACACCGTGCGACAGTAAATTTTACACACGAAAAAATCAATATATTCACAAAACTGGGGGCCAAATATAGTAAAACTGCGTTTTTAGAATTCCTCTCTGACGTCAGATTTTTTTTAAAGGACTTCGGAATTTCTAGAATTTGATTGAATAAAATGATTATTCAAAAGTTTATATAGAGGGCAAAAATGTTTTTGATTAAATATTTTATTCTTTGAGTATATAAAAAGAAATTTTTGGGATCAAGAAAGTATAAGTTTTCTGGTATCCTTTACAATGATACAATTTTTTTAAAAATCGGTTTGTAATTTTCTTGTTTGAAATATTTTTTTTTTTATAAAAAAAGGAATTTTTTGCTTTCAAGTGCTTTTTCTCAAATTTTTATATACGAAGTATTCAAATATGCACACCAGAAGAAAGAGTATTTAATCGCCTTTACATCGATACGATCGGTTAGAAATTTTTTGTTATTTTATTTTTTTTTAAATAGGTATTTTTTCATTTTAAGTGTTTTTGCTCAAATTTTTATATACGAAGTATACAAATACGCATTGCGTTTACAATGACACCAACTTTTTAAAAATCACTTCAAATTTGTTTGAAATATAAGGTTTGTAATTTTCGAAGACCCGACCTTTGCCCCCTTATATCACCTGTAATATAAGTTTGCAAAACCATTTAAATAAGAGCAAAAGGCGGTCTACGAATAAAAAATAATTTTTTACCAAAGATCCTATTTCGAACTTCGAAGGCCCATATCTCGATTTCGGAGGCTAACTTCGAAAAACGGAGAAATAACTTTTTTACCTATGACTCAATCTCTTAAAACAACGTGGTTTGGTCCAATACCCAGCGGAGTGCTGTACAGTGTAGTGATTCTAGTATCTTCATTTATGTATATTGTAACAGAGCCGCGGGTTCAGGCTAGTATCTTATAAAGAGAAGTGTAAAATATTTTTATGTAAATCTAATAAAGTTAGAAGGACGAAATTCGAGGATGTGGTAGTTTACATATTAGTCCTTGGCATATATTTTTTTCAAAAATAAATATTGGAAATTTCCAAGGATATTTAAGGATAAAGTTGTCCTTTTCAATATTTATTCGTCCTGGTGCTACAAAAACTTAATTTTTTTTTAAATTCCACAGAATTTTTCCTTTTAACTGATACCCATATTGTTACTCTACAATGCACCAAATCTTTTAAATAATTTTTTTATTCAATCATATCCTGGAATTTCCAAAGTCCTTTAAAAAAAATCCTGACGTCATAGAGATTAATTAAAAACGCAGTTATACTATATTTGGCTCCTAGTTTTGTGAATATATTGATTTTTTCGTGTGTTTTAAAATTTTTTGGTTTTTGACCCACGGTGTATTCTGTGTTTTTTTTTAAATTATTAAAATAGGATAAACAAAAAAAAAATTCTTATAACTTGTCAACATGTTTTGCGTTCATAATTTTTACAAGAGGTGTATACATACCGAGGGCTTATATTCAATACCCTAGACTTTTTACAAAAATGGGTTTCTGATATAAAAATCCACCTAAGATATTAATGTCGACCTTGTACAAAGCTTGACAGAAGAATTTACTTTTAAATTGCAAAGTCAAAATCAACATCAGCGATGACTGGTAACTCCCAGATGGGTTCTAATATCACAAAGTAGATTTTGTGAAAAATGCAGATAGAGGGTATTGAATATATGTAAGCCCTCGATTTGTATTTGTATAACTACGGCTACCCACTAAGAACTGTAGCTCTTCAAGAATTTTTACTTGCAGTATAGATAAATGCACGTACTACATACAATACAAAAAAAAAAACCAAAACGTGTCAGTTTTTAAATTTATTCAGCAAAAATGTTCAGCTCGATGTTCTCTCTAAAAAAATATGCCCAAGTTTTTTGTTGCAAAAATTGTGTTCGGACCGTGTTACTTTATAACTTTGAGCTTCAAGAGAAACTGCAACATTTTGGCGAGGCGCTCCTACTTCTTTGAGTGTTTACCATTTAGCTTCCCTGAGGTGATTTCGGGGCCATGGACAATATCCACTTAATTGCTGATTATGCCAAAGCTATAATCACATCAAAGTGTTGTTTCGTATGTACATACTTAGGTTGAATTATACGGCATAATACGTCTCAAAACCATCCCATAACCCATCCGCCGGGGAGAACTTGCTTTTTTTATTTATGTTTTATCGCTTTTGTCGAACAGAGAAAAAAAAAATTGTTTACACCAAAATTGCTCACACTATCATTGATATACATACATACACATACATAGATAGTAGTAGCGCCTACATCATGCACTACAAATAAATATTGTATGTTCATAGATATATCATTATATTGCGCTCTTATTGATTAAGAGCGCCTTGCTAGACAAGCTGCTCGTGAAATGGAGTGGATTAATTTCCCTTGATTTAATGATTTATTTAAGAAGTATGTATGTATGTATGGTTATGGTTAGGTGGTTGTATGTATGTATGTATGTATGTGTGTCTATACATATATAGCTGCATGGGTTGCGCTCCCAGCTGACCGCCAAAGAGCGTGGGATATTTTCCATTCGGCACCAGCCCTCTGCATCGGTATTCGTTAGCCAAGGGGGTGGTGGGTGGGGGAGCTTTTAGCTAGCCATTCGGCAGACTTCGTTGTCTCACTTTTATGATACATTGCGGCTCGTTGGCCGACTGACTGATAACTTGTTCGCTTGGCCGACTTTTGCTCTATGAGCTGCTGTGTGTCTCAGTGTATCTTTGTCGTGTTTTGCGTTCGGTTTGAAATGTTTTCGCGGTTGTGGCGTTTGCGTTTTTACTTATATGTAGCGCGCAATTGAAAACTAGAAAAAAGCAATAGGCACTAAAAAAATTATAAATACACAAACATCTTTAGAAATAATACAAGAAAAGGTTCGAAATCAAATCAGGTTATATGTAGTGTTTGCCAATATCTGTATGTATATACATATCTACATATAATTTCATTGCTTAAAGCGGTGGAGCGCTGTTGGTGACGATGGCAATCGCGCAGAGTTCGCTATAATGTCGATATAAAAATGAAAAATTTAACAAAATATAATAAATTTAAAATCCGTGCTGTTATTGCTAATATGGCGCATTGTCATTGTTGGTGTAATTACATATATGTATATAATAATGGATATAATTTGCATCAAGTGTCAATCAATTAGACGAATCCAAAAGTTCAAAAATTATCACCTTGCCTGAAAAAATGCTGAATTCTCTTCGTTTCCACAGAGCTTAAGCAACACCCCTCCGCCCCTTATTTCTCGCATGTTCTTTGCCGTTATGGTGGTTGTGGTGGTGCGGGGTTTGGGATACACTTTACTTCAAGGCCTTTACGCTCGTCCTCCATTAATCACTTCGCAGTTAAAACCACCTCCCCAAAGCCCAACGAACATAGCAAAGCAAATACGAGAAAAGTAGAATATTAAAAATAAAATCGAATAAAGCAAACAAAGTGATAAAGCGAAACCGAACGTGGATATGTGTGCGCGCGTGTGTGTGTGCACAACTGGATTGAAGTGTGTGCGCTTTTAGTTTTGTACAAATATGCACATACACACATACATACATATGTATGTATGTATATCGCTCATTTAATAAAAGATCATCGCAACTCAAAACGCAGAATTTCTCAGGAGACGCGCTTAAAGTTTTCAATCCACTTTCAAAATGCAGGAAATATAAATGCATATATGTGTTTAATTCTCACCTGGCAACTAGGCAAGATTTTAGCATGAAATTCCTAAATAATATGATATAATATACTATGTATATGTAATTCTGCAAAGTTAGCTAAAAAATTGCATTTTTTGAGTTGTGACGGTCTTTTAGTAAAAGAGCAAAATGTAAACATGTTTTTCGTACGTGTGCTCGCTGGTGTATTGAAAAAGTCGTCGTTTGAAATCGTAAAAAAATACCATAGAAGAATATTCCGCACGTAAATACATTGAAGAGAATACTCTAAATTAAATCGAGCCGCAATCATTCCGATTTACGCCGTTTCAATTGAGAAGGGAACCCTTTGTTGCTCATACGCCATGCTTGCCCGCGTAATTATATGCTTACGTAGTGTTTTGCATTTGTGGACATATGTATATACATACATATGTACATACATATTTAAGAATGTCAAAATATGAATGCATCTCTGTTCTCCCGTATATATATAAATACATTCATACAGTTATACATATATGTATGTACATACATACATATACATAAATATATCAGTGTGTGTAACTGTATATAGAATTAATGTCTGCATCAGCGTTGCCACTGACGACAAAATACTTACATACCATCCACTTGAAAAAAAAAAATTTGCCAAATCTGGAAAATATCTACCAATAACTTTTTTGACGGTAATCATTATGAGTAAAATAATTTAAATCAACATTTAATCACTATTTTATGATTTTTATTTTTTTCGCTTAAAAATAATAATTGTTATTGAGTTTTATTTGTTCGCACAACGGAAATAATTATTATTAGGTTTTTATTTTTTCGATCACAAGTAATGATTATTTTATGATTTTTGTTTTTTCGCTCAGAGAAAAAACTTTATTGAGTTTTATCTTTCCAGTTAAAAATACTGATTCAATTTAAATGAATTTACTGAAATTTTGACATGCAAATTTTGGGACTTAATCCTTTTATTAGGGTGTCGCTACCTCTGAAAAGGATACGTGGGAAATCGCACTGGTATAGTTTTTGAGTTTTTTGAATGATCATTATTCTTAAGTGGAAAAATAAAATTTGATGACAATTATTATCTTTGAGCGAAAAAATAAAAATTATAAAATAATCATTATTTTTGATAGAAAAAATAAAAATCAAATAATAATACTTTCGTTTGAGCGAAAATATAAAAATTCAATAATTAATTATTATTAATTATTATTTTGCACATTTATAGATTAAACATGAAACAAGAAAGTCATTGTAAATTACAGTAGGACGCACGAACACAAATACGAAAGTATAGTTAAAATTGCTTTACTTACGATTATTTTCCCTCGCTGATAAAAACTATAGTTTTGTTATATTTTTTTTAGTTATTTCAATAAAAATTACAAATTAATATGGAACTCTTTATTTATTCCTTCAACTAGAAGTGAAAATTATAAAACTTAAGGCAACAACGAAACTTCATCATTTGAAAAAGCTTCAACTGGAGTTATCATAGACAAATACAGTGACTCAAAAATGCTAGGAGATTTTTTTAATATTCACAATGTTTTTCAAGTCAATATTTTTTTGTTAGTTTCTGTATATAACATTCAAGCTACATAGCCCTAGCTGAGAGGGATTTTTAAGTCCGGCGCCCGAGTTTACTCTCGACGGCTCTGACAGAGAATAAAACCCTTACAAACTCATTTTCTTCAAACACTTATTTTGCAAAAATTTGAATACAAGTTTTCGCGTATTCCAAGCTAAAATAACTCCAAACGTTGATGAAATATTTTTGTATTTTTTGGGACTTATCACATTTCCGCAACCATTTTTGACATAGCAAATTTGCTTATAACGAAATACATACAAACAAATAAAAGGAAAGTGGGTGGTTCGATCTTTTGGAATACGATGCCCCTTTAATTGTTCTTGCTTTTTGCATCAAAATATAATATTTTAGGAGAAGTTGACTTAGCAACATTTCACTCTAAGCTAGCAACATTAGAAAAATTCAAAAATGAACTTTTAGAACATTTTTGGCGATGCAGTTTTATAGCCAATGGAGTTTAAGTAGACCCAACAATGTACAGTTAAAAAATGCCGTTGATTTTTTTTTTTTTTTAATTTTTTTACCGCCGGTGTTGTGTTTTTTTTTTTATTTAACAATTGCCACTTATAAAAGCGTTCGTTGATTTTTTTTATTTTTTGCGAATAATCATAGTGTGCAATAACATACCTGTCCATTTTTTTCTTTTTAACCGACTTCACAAAAAGGAGGACTTTATCAATTCGTCGGAATATATATATTTTTTTATGTATTTTACCGCATATCTTTGGACCACCTCAACCGATTTCGATAATTCTTTTTCTATCAGAAAGGTGGCGCCATACAAATTTACTGGTTTCGATTCGATCATTGGATTATGAGGAAATTAACGGTACTACTAAATGAAATGGGGTTTGAATGAAGCACGATATATTCGCCTTGTATCGATATATGGTATGTAAATAAAAAGTGTGCATTGAAGCGTTCAAAAATTAATGCAATAAAGTAGATTACACTTTTGTAAAGAAATTTATAATATACATACATAAACATTACGAAAAATAAAACGGATTGAAAAGTTTTATTTGTTTTTCAAACAAAATACTTTAACAAAAATTTACCTAAATGAAAACAAAATTTAGATTTTTACCAACTAAAATTTTTTCTGCCAATTTTGGTAATAATTTCCAAAGTGGCAACTCTGGTCTACTAGTATTTGGGAGAACGTATTTATAAAAGTCCGAGCATTTTTAGAAAGCTCTCTGCTTTACATATACATACATACTTACTAAAAGTGTTTTTTGTGTTACTTTTTTCGTTCACATCGTTCCTCTCTTTTTACACTTTTCTGTTTGAATGTTCGAGTATGTTTTGATTACAACTACGACAAGTTTGGCTGTTTACAATCTGCCTACATCTGTATTATTGTATGTACCTACATATGTATGTATGTGTTTATACTTATTTATGTGCTTACTTTTGTACCTTAAGCAAAATACAATAAATTTATATATGTACCTATGTGTATAAGTATTATTGTGGGTCGCAAACTGTATTCCTTTTAAATCCTATTAACTATAATAGTGACGAGATGCTGCTTTTATTAGGTCTCATTTATAAAATATTTTAAGTGCGAAAGCTCCGAATGACACAGAGCACATTGGTCGAATAAGACGAACAAACTTAGGGTTTAGGAAACGGTTTTTTTTTATTAGAGGATTAATCCGGTAACCGAAATCTCTATTGTATCAGCTCTTCAATATAGAGCTAGTGTGTTCGGTTGATTATGGCACTGGTCTACGGTTAAAGGAAGGGTGAGCAGCTGCATCTCTACAGCAAAATATTTAAACTTTAATATTTTCAATTGAAATTGCTATATCCACCTCAGCGTATATTCAACTTACCTCACTTTACATATTTTTTTTTTCAACAAAACCAACAAATTGTGAAAAAGTTTAAGATGTTTGGGTAATTGTTATTTTACAAACTAGTTTGGGAACTTATGTAAAAAAACGTTTGGAAAATATTGATTACTTCAATGGTTATTTTGTGTATATTTAATATTTTCTAGATACATACATACATATTTCCCAGGGACCGAGAACGCGTTCCAGTTTTGAGAATCGTTTGAATGGGAGCAAAATGAGAACAAAAGGTTCGGGAACGTTTCCGTTAGGAACAAAATGCGAATAAAACTATCGGGAACCTTTTCTGGAAGAACATAATTAGAACGAAAGTTTCGGGAACTTTTCCAATGAGAACAAAATAAGAACGAAAGTATCGATCACGTTTTCAAGAAGGATCAAATAAGAAGTAAAGTCTGGGGAACGTTATGCTGGAGAACAAAAGTTTTGAGAACTTTACGTTAAGAACGAGAGGGGCGCGTTGGGATGAAAAATCGTTTCAGTGAGAACTACGATTTTTAATTCAAAGCCGGAGGAAAGCTGGATGATCTCAACTTTCAGATCGTTTATCATTAACGTGAAATATTTATTTATGGAAAAAATTTAATTTTCTTTGTAAGAAAAGTTCGTGTCTTAAGTATCTCGTTGACTTTATTTGCATAATTATGCTTCAGTTCTTTTTTGATTAATTTTATTATTCAAACATTTCATTATGTACATTTTAAAAGCTTCTTGAGAAAACGGATCTGAGATTTTCATAGCAAATTTCTATTTGTTCAGAACTAGGACAACATAACATTGCTACACTGTACGACGTTTTCACTTTTTTCTGGAGAATTGATGAATGCAATGTTTTCTGAATATCTGGATTGTATAAAGAAAAGTAATTTCTCAGTTTTCCCAGATTGGCGATTTTAAGCATTTAAAATAATCGAAATTGATCTAATATTTTTGCATTCAAATGACCTTTCTGGGGGTATTGGGGTCCGAAGAATCTTAATTGTCTATTTATTTTTAGCAGAAATGGCCGCTAGGGTGCGCTTTAATGTTTAAAAAATATGGAAGAGCCTTGAAGAAAAAATGTGCAAACAATCTTTCTCAAAAATTTTTTCTTCATGTTTATTTGCACCAAAGTGCACCGCAACATCATCAAATAACTTTTATTTTACCCCATAAAAATTCGGCCCAGCCTAATAAACATACATACACACGTTATGTATGTTTTGCAAATTTTTAGCATGCTGCAAATTACAGCCGATAGTTTGAACAGCAGTTTTTTTTGGTTTACCGCATAAGCGAATATTAATAATATGTATACTGTATATATATGTATGTATATGTAAGTACATATGCATATACATATATGCACATATGTATGCGAAATAAATTTATTAACTTAGGCCAAGAAATTGTTTTCAAGTGTATGTATGTATTTTATCTTGACTAGCTTCGGTCATCAAATGAGAATAATAAATAAAGCAAAGTCCGCAAGGGTGACGTTAACTGTATTTTGTTTTTTATGTACATAAGTGCTTTTGGTGTTTAATCGCATTAAATTGTAAATATAGAATAAAGGGCTATTGCAAAAATTAAATAACAACGGCAAAAAAGAAAACAAGAAACCCAAACAAACAATATAGCTGTATATGGAAATGTATGTATGTATATATAAATAAAGTAAGCACTATAAATAGATCGTACTATTTACTGTGATGTTATGAATTTATATGCACATTTTTTGTAAATATAAAAATAAATGAAATATTGTTGAGCTAAAGAAATGCCTATTCAAAGAAAATAAATAAAATTATATAAGCAAAACTTAAATTGAAAACATTTTCATAAAAAAACTCAAAACAAAACGTAAATGAGCGTAAATTTTTAAATTGTCATCGTAGGCGTGCGTGAGCGTTAACCAAATTCTTTATCGCGTTCATACTAAAAAAAAAAAACAAATCGCGCTTCACACGTTTTACTAAGTGCTTGGCCGAACTTCTGCTCCAAGTTGCGGTGTGCGCCTTAATAATTTCACGCAAATGGAGCGACGTACAGTTTTCAAACTCCTCTGTATGTATAATGTCTTTTTATGAGAAACTATTTCATGGCATAAAAAATGTTCGGAAGTTTGCCTGGCGAAAAAAAAAAATCAATAGGGGTATTCACTAACTGAGCAAGTGAGGGTTATGTAACTGCGCAGTTTGTTATTACTGCCGCGCTTTTTCTTATGTAAAACAGTATTAATATAAAGTGAAAATTTTTAATAAAAAATCCACGACTTCTTTTGTTGTTTTGATCATCTGGCAGCACCAACATCTGCCTTCATTTGCAACCCTTATATTATAAATTATTTATTGTAATTACTAATAAATTTGATTATAAAACTACAAAAACATGCTGAACTAGATTTTTAGCCAGTATCCGGCCTGATAGTCGAATAACAGAAAAACGGCCGCATAAGCTCTGGCATACGGGCAACGTTATCTTTTGTTTTGCGGATGTAAAGTCCCATCTGCTCAATGAAAGCAAATACATAGCACGACCCTCTGAGATTGAAGGTAACATTAGTTCACATGTAAAATTATTAAAACTAGAGTACCCGGCGAACTTCGTCTCGCCCAAAATTATTATTTTTGGTTGAAACATTTTGGTGCAACACTTTCACCAACTTATTACACTTAAGAGCTTCCAGTGGTGACACCTTTATTTGCTCTGATTATGGAAGCTATGGAACATCACTTTTTTCCGAATTTTCTTTTCGGAATTTTTTTTTTTTAACTTTCCTTGGGCAAACACAACAAAAAAAAAAGAGCTCACATAGGACAATCCCTTTTAGAACTAAGCTCGGTATTACGTAGGCAATTTTGTTTTATACATATATCTATGTACATATATAGAGGTTTAAACCTTTTAAATAGTTGGCAACCCTATTCAAAATTATTATTTCTGGTTCAGAGTGCATTTAAATGTGCATTTCATTCCTTGAATGCGTTGTAATATTTTAGTCGATATATATTTAAGTGCCAAAAATTTTAAACGCGTGGCAACCCTATTAACAAGTTTTTATTTTTACCTCAAGCGGTGAAGCTTTCCTTCAAAACGGTATTTCAATCCTTCAATTTGCTGAAGTATTATGGAAGAAATGGCGCTTTATTGACCGGATACAGTGCACTCAGCTTTTTAAAATCCCCTTGTTTTTAAATAACTAAATTTGAACAACTTGGCTATTTTTGTGCATGCGCGTAACCTTCTCCCCTTCAAATTGAGATAGCATTCATTAAATTTGATTAAATACTAAAGGAGATATCGTTTGGTAACATAAAAAAAAAAATACCTTTTAAAAATAAGTATATTGATTATTAAAAAATGTTTTTTTTTTGTCTTTCTGTATAAATAAGTGTCAATTTGTCAGCCCACATTAAAACATTCTGTCGATAACAGGTAAACTGTTTAAGTAAAGTTGATTGGCTCAACTTTAAAATAAGATAAAATCTTTAAGATATGAAATCTTCGTATTCATTGAGGCCAATGTACAGATAGACTTTACAAGGACAACACACAACCCAAAAAGTTAAAAAAAAAAATAATTCCGTGCTTTGCTGATTAAATATATTTCGAAGACATCTAAAGATAAATATCTGCCTAAATCAGGATTTTTCTTGTGATACCCAAAAAGGAAATAGTAGCTAAGTGTGTGTGTGTGTGTGTGTGTGTGTACATTTAGGTACAAGCATCTAAATATTACGTATACGCCATGTAATAAATTAGACAAGGAGACTGAAGGATGTTGATGTGGACAACATCATTGGCCGTATAACATTTAACCAACCACTAACGATTTGTCTGTCTAGATATTATTTATTAGTTATGCAAATTTCTCATCCCAGCAGGAGGTTTTTTCATTACACATTACACACAAATGTTGTCACATTTTTCGTATGCTTCAAATGCCTTGGATTCTCGCATTATTATTATACATATTGTAGAATTTTTCCTCACCGTGCATATGTACATACACATATATATGTATATGTATGTAAGTATTTACTCATATAACATATTTATGTACATTAGATCGTACCTTGAGTCTTAAAGTATTTTTGCGCGGCAATTTCGAAAAAAAAAACAAAATTTTATCCGATCTTGCTAAGGAAATGTTTTGATTATTTCGGTAGAATTATTTAAAAGAAAATTGATTGCCGAATGTAGGTGCTTTTTTCGAAATTTTCTCGCAAAAATACTTTAGACTCAGTGGTGTACGGCGAATTTTTTTTGTTTGCTTGTAAGGTGGTATGGTCTAATGTACATATGTATGCACATATGGTTGGCTTTGCCTATAACTTGTTTATCTTGTTGTTTTCATTTATTTTTTTTTATTTTTTTTTGCTTGGTTTAATTTTACTGAGAGAACTGTGCGAAAAATATACATAATTTTTTCCACTATCTAAAAGAGAGAACTTTTCGGCACACATTTGCAACGTAGATACATATGTATGTACATACATACACACATATGTGCATACTTATACGTCATACCTAGTAACAAAATTAAAAAGAATACAAAAGCTCAATAGCCGAACAATTCAAATGGTCGAGTGCAATGATCAAACGAAACAAGTGAAAATGTCAATGGAGAGCGCGCAAAGATTTATAGAATTCGCCAAGTTTGTATTTTTATATTAGGTTTGTTCCACACGAGCCTGCGAGATCCCGCGGGTGCTCAAAACAGCACAGAAAGCGTTCCTCACGCTAGAAAAATGGGTAATAAAGAGCGAATACCTTCCACTTTTGGATCGTAAATATCTTCTTCTTCGTGTTCGAAACAGCCCGGATATTTTTTCCGGGCAGAAATGTTGAAGAAGTCAACTACAGCTGTGGTTTGTTTACATCCGAAAGTAAATTTTGTAAAATACAAAAATGGAAAATAGCACTAAAGGTTCAGAAATGTATGAATGTGCAAATTTTATTAGCTATATAAAATAAATTCACATTAAATAATTGTTTAGTTCATTAGTAATTTGTTCATTCCGAGCACGAAAGGTGGTTTTTTGTGTTCCTAACGCTCTGAGCACTTTTGGCACGGGTTGACACATTTTCGACACTTGTGAGCGAGTAACTTATTTTTGCGCTCTAATTACCGAAACAGCCCGGAAAGCGTGTGGAACAAACCTTTCATATCCACTTACAAACTAAATTCTTCACATATATATTAGTTATAAATTTGTAAGTGTACATATTTTCCTATAGTATTTGTATATATGTTTGCACATTTATATGAAATGAACCGGTTTCTTGTTTTCTTAAAGTCGTTCTAATTTTGGTGTTTATTATTAAAACTGAAACCTGTAACAATTATTGCTTATAACGAATCGGCAACACAGCTTTAAATAACGAAACATTTTTTTTAAATACAGCAAAGTGCTTCTTTGTACTAAATATGTGTGTATAATACAAATTTAACGCAAGCATAGGTACAATCAACCATACATACATATGTACATTCATTTTAATGCAGTTTGAAAATATTGTCCAAAGCAGAATAAAGTTAACGAAGTACTTAAAATGCGATTAAGAAAAAAAAAAGCAGCTCAGAGCCAAAGGGATAAGTAAGTGTTAAACAAAGAGTTGAATTAATGAAACAAATAGCACATGAAACATGAACGCAGCCTGTTTGAATTAAAATGAAACCCGTATGCATATGTGCATACATTTAAGCACATACGGATGTATACAGGCACCTCTGTACATAAGGGTGCTCCTTTCTCGGGCTAATCTTGTAGAGAGATTTTTCGTTGTTGATTAGGTATGACTTGTCTTAGAGGTTAGATTGCCAGTATTTATGTATGTATGTACATTAAATAGACTGGTTAAAAAAAAAAACTGAAAAATTTTCAACAACCCTGATTAGTAGAGATATCAATATTAGTAGAAGCCAGTGCCACACTCATTTCTAAAGTAAAAAAAAAAAACACACAAATTAGTTTGTTGCTAAAACGGTACTTCTTTGTCAATTTTGAGCAAAATAGCCGCAGAAGCTACTGAAATATGTATATATGTATATTAGTTGAGTCGTTTATTTTGAAAGTGGCACAAGTCATTTCCACCTTTTGTGCTTAAATGTTTGGTTACTTCTAACTGAATGCATCTGTAAATAGTTCTACTGTCATAAACTGATGACAAAAATGCTGACCTTTGGCTGATGAGGTTGATCGAATATCAGACGCCTTCAGATATAAGTAATTGATCACAAAAGTGGCATTCACAAAAGTGAACAAGTTGAAAAAATAATAATAATAATAAAATTCACATTATCCAGCGTGCACTGTACTTTCATCATTACTTTAAAATATACAGTTATTAGGGCAATTCACCAAAACGCGTAAATGACTCGTAATCACATAAACCTCGTAAACTTACTTAATTTTGTATGGAAAATCGGTTTATTTATGAGGTTTACGCGGTTACGAGGCATTTACGCGTTTCCATAAATAACCCATGTTATATTTATTTCATTTATTTATTTATTTAAGTCTATGGTTTCACAATACCTTACAGACTAAATAGCAATTCACTGTATTAGGCGTAATGCGATTAGCAAAAGTATTTACATTCTTAACTCTAATTGGTAAATTAAATTCATTTAACGACCTTGTGATTGGCTTAGCTCAGAGTTTAATTGGTTTTGCACAGTTCTACATATACTAGGTCGTGGTGACGAAGGGAGGTACTTGGAGTATCGGGTTTTATGAGTGGTAATATTGATGGACAGTCAATAACACCATTCAGCACGTCGTGAAGAAACATCAATCCTGAAACTTTTATTCTGCTATTAAGACTGTGTAAATCGCTCAGTTTACGGCGCGAAGCATATGATGGAATCGGTTACTCAAATTTTATGTGACACAAAGCAAATTTAATTTTTTTTTTTTTAAACGCATATTCCAATTTCGATCTTACAAAAGAGTTACACAGGATTTTTTATTTATTTTTTTTTAATAAGGATCCCTGAATTCATTGCAATTTCGCTTTATAAAAGCTAGTGAAGAATATGCTTTGGGGATTATGTAATTCAGATGGTCAACGAACGTGAAAGAGGAGTCAAAAAGAACTCCAAGGTCCTTAATTTTATTAGAAGTGCTGTTGACAAAATTTGAAATACATATATACTATGTAAATATAAAATAGTAGCTTGAATTTTACAATAAATAACAGAATAGCACTTATCAATATTAATTTCTGACTTATTATGGCAACACCAGTTATACAAAGCACTTAACTTGTTTTGAAGAATCCCAATATCAAGGGAAATATTTGTCATATACAACATTTTTAAATCATCTGCATAGAGGGGATGCCTACATTGCTTAAAGCAGTTCCTTACGGAACTCCTGAGCTTGCAGTCAGCAGAAGCTGCATATTTTTACAACTATGTGTACAACTGGGAAATGTAATTTCGAATGAAATATTTAACATTGAATAAGAAAAAGGCCAAAGTATTGCAATTCTTCACTCACCGCCAGATTAATCTGCATGGCATCGACATCGGCCAAAAAATGGGAAGCGGTCGGACTCGAATTTTCACTCGAGTATTCGTGGGCACAGGGAAACGACTGGCGTGCTTTGTTGAAGTCGACCAAAACCGATTTGGCGGTTACTGGGACAAAGAAAATGAGGAATCGTGTGCACAGTCAAACGAACAGACAGATACACTTTAAGAAAATAGCCGTTTTTTTATGAAATACTCAAAACTTCGGGCTACTTGCCAAAGAAATGATCTATGACCCATTAGGCATCTAGCACACATTTATTTTAAATGACTTGATTCAGAAGGTATGTATGTATATCTGAGAAATGTCAAAGGCGGATTAATTTTGTCTTATGCATGAAGAGTAAGATTAAGCTTAGAATAACTTCATTAGTTCAGAGCCAGAACTCGACTTCAGCGCTTAGTTACCGGGTTCAACTATCAAGGTGGCTCATAAGTACATAAGTAGTTTAGTAGAAGAAGCAGATCTACTCGAGCTTGTGTATTTACAAATATATACATTTGTGTATGTATTTACCCAGATGAAAAATGCGAATGCATTACCTTTTTCTGCCAAGAAAAGATTAACAGCTACGGTTGAATGAAAAGATGCATAGCAATGTGAGCAAGCGGAAGATGTGTAGTTCTGAAGCTACAAACAAAACAAAAAGTTTGAGAACTAACTCAACCCAACAAACACAAAAAAAAAAAAAATATTTCTCCAACCTTGGAGAAATTCATAGTTCTCAAGTTGATATCCAACATCATTCTCCAACTCATCTCTAACCGACGCGCAGATACGTAAAAAGTGATAGAGAAACGAATTTTTAATTATCAAGTGAAAAACTAAAGCTATATAAAGAGGAAAATTACCAACAAAAAGTAAATAATCTAAAAGCATCTTCAAATAATCTTAAAAAAAAAGTAAAACGCGAAGTGAATTCAGTGGCAGAATTACTGTCGGACTGTATACTGTGAAGTGAATTATGGTAATACGATATTGATTTACTACATAATACAAAAGGAGTAATAAAATTAAAAAAAGAATATTTAAATTCATCTATGTATATATGTCATTTTAATCAAAAAGGTATAACTAATTTTACTAGTTCAATGATATGTTTGAGACCAATTGGAGAATTACATTGGAGTTCAAGTTGAGAACTAGCATTTTCTCAACTTGAGAAATATCTTAGTTCTCAGCTTAACCTCAAGTTGAGCGCAAACATAAATGTTTGTTGGGAAGTATGTATTTTTCTTACGTTATCTCAACAGCTGTATGTAGCCGAATGGATGCGTGTTCGTTTGGTCACGATTTCAAACCCTATGGCACAGACGTTTTTTTTTTTTATTTTTTTATTCTATAAATTTTTTATTTATTTATATGTAGCTTTTGAAATGACGTGCGACACATTACTTTCGTATGACAACGCTGTAGATAAATTCTTGCATCTTTTTGTGCATATACTATAGGATCTATCCATTATTTTTAGCATTTCCAAACATTACTTTTCTAACACTGAGTACTTTCAATAAATTGTTTGTGTGAGCAACTGCGTTCCTAAGTATTTGTATAAGTACTTAACTGTGCATGTACATTTGTTATGCACGACTGTCATCAAATCGTAATGCTGTTTTGTCTGTTTCTTTATGGAATTTCCCAATGTTTTTACGTTTGTATGCATCTGTACTAAAAGCATCTTACCTCCAAATGAGGTAAAAAAATTTTTTTTATTTTTTCTTGAATTTAGAACATTCGTAAACAAATTTATCATTAATAAATAAAAAGACAACGCGAAAAAGTTCGCGATACCCATCTTAACTTAAATGTATGGAAATACTTGTAGAAGATAATTAGCCATAAATGCATTTTATTCAAATAATTTTAATTTGCTAGATAGACACACATAGTGCAAGATTCACAGTTTAGCTATATTTTTGAAGTAATAACATTTCGTGTCACTCACAAACAAGATTCCAGCATGAAGGCAATGACCTTTTGTAAATAGCTGTCAATTGGTAACTAGCACGATTCGCGATGGTATTGAGGGAGTTTAATATCGTACTCGTTTAAATCCGTATCCCGTTTCATATACTACACGTATGTACATTAGACTGCATCACCCCCCATACGGAAAAAAAAATCGGTACCGTTTTTCCATTTGAATTATAAAATCTATTATATTTTAAGACGTCCACCAAAATATTGGGGAATAATATTAAGATTTACATGAGCTGGACCGATTTGAAAATACCTCCAAAAATGAAGTTTTTTATGAATACAAATATTTTCTTAAAGATATTCTTTGAAAAAATCCCCTCAAATTGCAAAACGGTTTAAGCTTAAAAAATTTACATAAAAATATTTTTAAAAAATTAAAAAGAAAATTAAACGGAATCGTAATAGTGAGATTTTTGATGTTGTTTTTTTAACTTTTTTCAAAGATTGGCATAAGAAAAACTCGAATAACTGAACCTAAACTCTTCCGATTTAGACTTGTGAGGTATCATTGGAAAGGTATTTTCTCACCCTTTTTATTTCTTTGCTAAGAAACGCATTCAAAGGATGAAAGAGAAAGGTAGGGTGAGCGAACATCATTCAAAGCTGAATTAAGATGTGCTGGTATTTGAAAAAAAAAAATTGGGACTTTTTTGCACATAAATAATAGTGGGAAAATACCTTTCTACCGAGATCCCATAAGTCTAAATCAGAATAGTTTTGGCCCATTTATTTACGTTTTTCGTAAATCAATCCTTGAAAAAAGTAAAAAAAAAAACAGCATTAAAAATCTCATTATTACATTGAAAAGATTTTTAAATATTTTTATGCAAATTTTTTTTTTGTGATCTGAGGGGACTTTTTTCAAAAAGTTCTTTAAGAAACTATTTTTATTCATAAAAAGCTTTATTCTTGAAGGTATTTTCAAATCGGCCCAGCTCGCTTAAATCTTAATACTTCTTCGAAATATTTTGGTGGACGTCTTAAAATATAATAAATTTTGTAGTCCCGGCGGAAAAACCGCAACTTTTTTTGGTGATGCAGTCTAATGCACATATATGTACATATGTATATATGTCCGATTTGTTTAGAATGTTGCCAATCCTTGACCAGCTGCAGCTCAGATTACTTTATTTGACTTATATGGTGTTTACATGAGGCGATTTTAGAGGCAACTTGAGTTGTTGCTTTCAACTAAAAGTTGCCTCTAAAATCGCTAGGGTGAACAGCCTTTCAACTAATCACTTCCAATTAAAATTGCCTGTAAAATCGACTCATTTAAACAGCGCATTAGTGATAAAATCAGGAGAGTGACGGTTACTTCTGATTCGTATAACAAAATACACTGTATGTATATACATATATAAGTATGTATAATAAATCGTCCCACCACTTTTACCATTCACTAGAAAAAGCAAAACTCCTACTGATAAAAAATAGCAATTATACATAGTGAAGTAAACAAAAACATACATATGTACATCTGTGAGCTTAAGTGTTGCTTTTACTTGCATATAGTACTACTTGCTGGAAGAATGGTATTCTCTTAGCGTCACACAACTGTTTTAGTATCTGACAATCAGTTAATACGCTACTAAAAATAATCGAAAACAAAGAAAATACGAGACGAAGCTCATCTTTTTTATAAATTTTTTATTATTATGTAGGAGCAAGATAAGCTGTGCAAATTACACTGGCGGCAGAAATAATAGACTCGTCGTACTTTTAAGAATTTTGGCTATATTTCTTTAGTTTATTTTGCGTTTAATATTTTTTTCTTATAAAAGTCTAGGTAGTTAAACAACAAATATCAGATAAATCCGCTTTTCAAACTTCGAACAAAAATTATATAAATTCCACAAATCCTCACCAGATTTTCCAGATTTTTGTTGAGAATTTTTAGAAAAATGTTTGGTTGCAGTTTTGTAGCCCTTATATCTCAGAAAACTTTTCAAGAACGCCCTACTTCGGAATTTTATTGAAAAACACGCTATCTCAGAATTTGGTTGAAGAACGCCCTATCTCATAATTCGGCGGAGATAGGGCATTTTTCAATCAAATTATGAAATTGGGCATTCTTCAATCAAATTCTGAAGAAGGTCGTTCTTGAAAACTTTTCTTAGATAGGACATTTTCGAACTGGCTGCCGAGTTAGGTCGATCTTCAACTCAGCTATCGATTTTCACCTTATTAAATATATCGTATCGAAGAAATATCAAGTTTTATAAGCATTTTTGTTAATTTGCCTTTGTATTTGCATATAATTTAGCAAATCGCATGACAAGAGATACTTCTTTTTGTACGCATTCGGCGCCAGACTCAAACGCTTTGCTTCTTATCTATCTACATACATTAACAGAACAGACGAAGCGTAGCGCGTATCTTGTGTGCAAAAATATTGTGGTGCGAGTCGATGTTGGGTTCTCGAAGTGTACATATGTATGTACATCTAAAATACTGGTACCGTGCCTTCCATCTATCACAACATGACCGATTTGGTTCCTCGTTTGTTGATTCTGAGGCGGCCATATAGCTGAATGGATCTTCCTATGCCGGAACGTAGTGCTACATGCTGCGATGTTCCCGGTCCCGCTGAAGTCAGTCCGTTGTCGGATCCCTTCGTTGCCCCCCTGGATTAGAAACAAGTATTTGGTCGCCTCGTGCCTCTCTTTCGTCAGGGCATCGGCGCAAATGAACGGAATGTTGAAGAATATCGCTTTGATGAGGATTGTGGCCATAAACTCGTTCAGCGGGGTGAACTTTCGTACTCGGAGACGGAGTCTCTCTCCCACCACAAATCCGACACCGAACTTGCGCACCTACACATGGCAGCTGTGATAGACGTCGTAAGGCCCATTGTTTTGTCTACCTTGCCCTTCTAGCGGATTTATTGAATGACGCCGATGTCAGCCTGAGTCTTTTCCGAAGACATCAACGACCCTAACAAAATTTTGTAAGTTGCGCGTACTCGTTCGTTCTCAAAAGAATAAGTCTCAACCGAGGCAAGTTTGAACTATTCTTTGGCGTTTTTTTACCGTGGCGGAACCCAAGCCCAACGCACAACCTATTATTGGCGGTTTGCCTTCTCACATTAGCTCGCTTCCAAATGCGTGTTCGGTTGCTACACAGAGGATATTTAGTGTTAACACCTAAAGTCGTGAGCTGCTTGAACCGGATGCAAAGATTCGGTTTTGGTCACTCGCTGGTGAATTTGGTGACATCCAGAACCCGGAAATATCCCCCAGAAAATGTATTGGGTTATGTGAAAAGTCATTGCGTATTTCCTTATGTAGTTTTCAAAGAAATTTATTTACATATATAAATATAAAGGATAATTCAATGATATATTATCCGCTATGCTCGATGATATTTTGCCAGCTTTCGCTGAGCTTCATAGTTCCGCGTTCGTAGTAGTAGGACCTGTCTTTATCGGCGAAAAACTAAACCTTCTTAAATGAATGTAACTTTACTCTGTGTAAGGATTATTGACAACAAAAGCCACATGGAAGAAAAGTTCTGAACTAAAATGATGAATCCGCATTAAAATAAAAAATTATTTATTGAGTAATTTTAAAATTTTTTTCCACGGAATTAAAAGACATAACGACACTTTTTTTTTAGGGATTTGTAAATAGGTCTAACTTAAATTATAATAAGTTTTATAATTCCGGTGGAAAACCCGCAACTATTTGTGGCGAA
This sequence comes from Rhagoletis pomonella, assembly GCF_013731165.1. Classification (NCBI taxonomy): domain Eukaryota; kingdom Metazoa; phylum Arthropoda; class Insecta; order Diptera; family Tephritidae; genus Rhagoletis; species Rhagoletis pomonella. The sequence continues at coordinate 54,588 of NW_023458985.1, forward strand.
TCACCCTAATGTACATATGAATATAAATTACTACCAAACATAATCATTAATGCAATTTTTTTTCGTTATTTCCACAGGTTATTGGTTCGAGAGGAACAGTATGTTGCATCCGTTTAATGTGGATTGAAAACATATGAATGAATACCTATTCCGTATACGGCTCTAGTGTTGTCCGTCATAATGAGCACTTCTGAGACACGCAGTGAAACTGCTACTTCGGAAGAAGAGGATTTTAAGTTAAACATTCCGTATAATCTTGAAGATGTGGCACTTACGTCACCAAACAGCTTTAAATCGCAGAACCACCCCGCTTTGGAATCTATAGATAAAGAGGAAGATAATCCCAGCAATAGCTTCCAGTGTCGGATCTGGGAAAATGACGATGGTTTCATGGATGATAATATATCCGCCTTAGATGCAGCTGAATTTTCCGCGAGTACCTTGACTGATTCAAATTTACCATCATCGATTATGTGCTCTGCATCGGATGTGATAGATGATAAAGCATGTCAACCCAATAGGCCAGCACCTCTTACGAACACATTTCAATCTGAATTGAGGAGCACCGACTTTTTCCAATTAACCGATTCACTGAGTGATGCTGATGTAGCATCCACAATTACCATTGAAGCTCTTACGAATTCCAATCGAATGCCAGCTTCGCATGCGTACAACAACAACAACAACATTGAGCAAGATATAAAATATTCACCCAGCGAAATGATGTTTGAAACACCGTCCACGTTACAATGCAATTACAATTCACCGCTCCCTCCACCACATGTACGTCCTATGCATCCGCCTTCCGCTTCCTATGGACAGCCCTTGACGCCGACGCATTATGGAATGAGCAATAACAACTTTGCCCGGCCCCATCCACACCCACAAGCACAACAATCACTATATAGTGAATACCCGCACCCATCCGGTTACCATCCAAATATGTGGTACCCAAATGCACCATACGGCTCAGCGAGTAGCTGCTATCGAACTTACGGTGGTGGCCATCGGTACCCTAATTACGGCAGCTATTCTCACGACCCAATGCTGGATATGCTGCAGCTTTCCAACAGGTGAGTGCTATCACCTTCACTAAAAAATTTGTAAGTGTTAGTACCAAAAACAACTTTTTAAAAAGCTCTATCTATTCTTGATTTTATTTTTAAATTATTTTTTGCTTCTCCTATAAAATGGAAAATTTGTTGCTGAATAAAGATAACGATATCTGTGTATTTATGTACACTAGATCGGAGAACCTTACAAGCAAGCAAAAATAGTTCGCCATACACTCTGGCGAAATATGTTTTCACATAGAACATCCATTTTTGCAATGTTTTTGGCCGCCAGAGAACGTTGCATAATATCAAGCATTTTCCTTAAGCAGTGGACGAATGATAAAACCTATTTTGCATATGCACAAAAATCGTATACTATATACATATGCACATAGATATTCCATAGGGTCTCCCTTTGAAAATTGCGAATACTTCGCATACTTTTCAATATTTTGAGGGATTCGTGGTCGCTGTCGCATTTGTATCACGTGCTGGCGCTATACTTTGTATGTGAATGCGTTAAGTAAGGAATGGAATAATTCCGCGGATATACTTGCACGAGCTTCAACGCCGACAACCTACGCATTTAGCATCTTAACTCAGCAGGACGCTAATGAACCGCATCACATATGTATCTATGTATGTATATGTATATACCAGAGAACGGCACGAGTACAGCGCAACATCGCATTGATACTCTTTTCATACGCGAGTATCATAATAATAATAATAATGATAATAATAATGGGGCATAATGGCATTAAGCGCTGTAACCTGTAACCCTGAAATTGTCACTCCTACCTTAGGCTATTGATGATTCTGGATGGCGATGATAATTTTTCTCTAAGGTGTATAAATCTAAGGCGAGTTATAAGCAGACAATCACATGATAATGTTCCTAGGTTTTCTCTTCCGACTCACAGAATCTGCAGTTCGTCTCATCAGAGAGTCCCATTTTGTGTAGATGGTACTTCAGCAAGCCAGCAGGGTCCTATCAGGTACCCAGTAAGAGTTCTTAAGCCCTCTCTGTTAAGATTTACCAGTCACTCAGAGATTCCACGAGAGGGAGTTATGAATCTTTTGGATTGCCTCTTGCCCTTTGTCGTGCGCCATTGACTTGCGATTTGCGAGTGCTTCCATCTCCTTAGAAACTCTGCCGTGTATTCTGTGGACCGACCACAGAAAGGCAAAGGGCTGATCAGGCACTGTTGGTTACCACAAGGTAACTCTGTTTTTGGTTCCTAGTTTTTCCAGCACCATCTTGCAACTGTCTACTAGTTTGTCACCGTTTTGCAAGAGTCAAGAGCTCTTAACGCTGCCTGGCTATCCGACAAGACGTTTATTGTTGCCCTATTAGTCCTTCTGCGAAGACATTCGTGGACACAGACTTCAATTGCGAAATTTTCCGCCTGGAATTTTGTTGGATATATGTACCGCTTTTTTGAAATCTAGGTCCTCAAGTACCAAACCTGAGATCCCTCGCTGATCATGGCGTTTATCATCTTACAGGTATATTATTACACTTTAGAGCCTTAGTGCCGCATAAGTGAAAATCGGTTTTATCACCGTATTGAATTACCAGTACATTAGTTTTGGCAATAACCCATTCATTTACCATGGAGGCTTTGGCAAGCATAAAATGATCTCGTGGCTTTATTGTTAACCGTTGTGAGATGTCAGTTCCAGTTGAGTCTATTGTCTGACATCAACCTAGATATTTCGCATCTTGTGCAAATTCAATCACTGTCTCAACCAATTTGGGTTTGAGTAAGTTGACCTTCCTTCTTTTGGTGCTAACTACTTGTGATCACAGTGACACTCTGCTATTTTTGCTGTGAGCATATTTCCACCGCATAAAAGCAGTGAGCGTAAAAATGGTACGAGAAAATATCCCACTCCAGTCTTTGTTTTCATACGCAAATGTTTTTAGAGTGAATGTATTTAGAGTCAGAAAAATAGGCACTCGTGCTGTTCTCTGGTATATACATATGTATTTTCTATGCAAAAATATAAGCGACCCCTATGGTTTTCAACGAACACTGGCACGAGTAATGTCGAATCAATTACTCTCTACTCGCAATGATAATTACACATAGTTATGTAGTTCTTTTTATAGAACCCATTCAGGAAAGTATATCCACAGAGATGCGTTTGTTTACAGCACGACTCACTTTGTCTAGTTATTGTGGGGCAAGAGCCAAGCAGCATTATGTGTAGTAATGAGCTTATTATTTAATTTCAAAGTTGCAAGTCACATTAAATGGCTACTTAAAGATCAGCAGATGAGCGCATGCGCCAATTGCAAAAAAAAACATGCAAGGTTATGTTTAAGTTTGGCACCACCTTCATAATAATAATAAAAATAGATTGGCGCTTACACATAAATATGTTAGTGTTTGGCCGAGCTTCTCCTCCGATTTGTGCCATGCGCCATGATGTTGTCACACGAAGTGTGTTAAGAAAAAACCTTTTTGGTTAAATTTTTTGCGATGTTGCTTTGACCAGGGCCTGAACCCAGACGCTGCGGAGTCCTTCATACCCCCCCTTTTGTTCAACAGAAGGCCTCATACTCAGCAATCGAATAGACTCGGAACTGGTGACTAGGAGGGCCATTTATTCGACCAACCCTATACAGTTTTTCTTTTTTTGGTCTTTTATATACAAAGTCTAATGGGCTGATTATGGCAACTTAACGTAACTTACAGGCTCTCACTAAGACATTCTCATAAATGGATATTTCTTATAATTGAATGGCCGAAACTTAACGTAACGTAATGCCACGTCGAATCTGTTTCATTTTGATTTTCTAAGTTCTATGTTCCGTTAAGTTAAGTTGCCAAAATCAGGCTTTAAGAAAAAAAACACCTACAAAAGACTTGTGTGTCGCATGTACTTACATACATATCTCCCAAAGTTTACACTGCTGGCAAATGCAAAAAGGGATTAAAATTTTAAAACTAATTAAAAAGAAAATAAAAAATCATTTTTTCGCAAAACCTATAAAGGACCCTTTCATTAAAAAAAAAAACAACCTGTGCGACAGTTATTCGGAGCCACGCTGTATATTCCATTAAACCTCAAATACTTGTATGTAATATTATTATAAACAATGCTTTGCCTATATATTATCCCTCAGAATATTAATGTAAGGTTGCCGCATATTTTCGACTCTACAAAATTTAACTAAAACTACGCAATATGGATATCAAATGAAAAGTATTCCTGAGCACTTCAGTCCGAAAATATTTTCGACGAGTCTTGCCAGAGTTTTTTTTAATACAAAGTTGTATTTTGTTAATTTGAATGAGCTTTTTGTGAACGTACGCTCAAGATACATATGTACTCTTCATCCCAGCGTATCTCCAGCGTAGGTTGACTCATAATTTTTAAAGTAAAAAATTTACTTATTTTATAAAATCCAAATTATTTTTTAATTTTTTTGCAAAATATTAATTTTACAGCTATCCAGATAACCCGTATTTGATACCCAAACCTTGAAAGCTTTGCAAAGTATATGCGCTTCGATCAAAGCTCGGCCAAACTGGTATTTTATTCACTCATGTAGTACAAGGTAAGACTATGTATAGTCTTTTGGAGGTATACTTCAAATTAGATACATTTTCACAAAGATTAACTTAAATCTATGTAAACAAGACATTAAATTTAATATGAAAGATTGTATGAAATTAAATGCGAACGAATAAATATAACAAGGAAGATGAAAGTGTAAAGCCTTGATATCCTATAATCAGACAGTTTTAAAATATTTGTACATTTGGGACATGCAGTTCAATATGTCTAGTCCAGCCTTTAGAGACTCAGGAATTGAATTCTAGAATCCTGAAAAACTAGAAATTCAGATTTACATACTATACTACTACAAGATCTGCGGTCCTATTCCGACGAAATGGCAAAATTTGCCGAAATTACAATTCTCATAGCTAATTTTTGCGGGATACTACTTTAGGCAATGCGGTTATGACAGAGCAATTTTAACAAGATTTGTCAACACATTGGGAATAAAGGGGCTAGTAAATATAGCACGAATTCTGAACTTTACGTTTATTCACCCTGTTCTATATTTGTATTCATCTGATTAATATAATAATGATTATGTATGTATTTGTATGTACATTAGGCATAACAAAAGTTGTGTCAAGAACTTTAGCTCACATAAATCGGTTAATTACCAAAGAGAACAAGTCACCTTTTTTTCGATATAAAATTTTTGATGCAGTTCGGTTCGTTTAAAGGAGCTCTGTTGAACTGCATCACATTTGCAGTTTTTAGCCAAATTTTGTCAAAAATATTAGTTTTGTTGGATTTTCATCATTCCTCATCTCTACTCATAGGATATACATATGTATAGTTAAAAAGTCATATGCCTACAATGCACATACATAAGTATGTATGTATGGAGTTAAGTGAAAAACATAGCGAGATGAATTTTCTATCAAAGTGAATCTCAAATGGTTAACATTTTTTTTTTTCAAACAAACCATATTTGATGATTCTTGATTTACTTGCTTTAATTTACTTAATTAATTCGCATCGTTTTTGTTAATTTTGCAGTGGTCGCGAAGCAAGAAACCGAGCAGAGAAAAACAGACGTGATAAGCTGAATGGATCTATTCAAGAGTTATCTACAATGGTGCCACATGTAGCAGAATCTCCCAGGCGCGTGGATAAAACAGCGGTATTACGGTTTGCCGCCCATGGTTTGCGATTGCAGTACAGTAAGCTTTGCATAAATGTTTTATACAACAAACTACAATATAAGGCACTTTTAAGTATTTAACTAAAACTCATATTTTTGTTTACAATTTACAGTATTTGGAGAAAGCCTAAATCAGAATCGCCCGCAATACACGGAATCATTAATGAAAATGCTGGATAGGTTTTTCCTAGCAATAACATGCCATGGCCAAATCGTTCTAATCTCATCAAGCGTTGAACAACATTTGGGGCATTGTCAGGTAAAAAGAAATTTTTAATATCTGTATCATGAAACTAAAAAAGAAAACTCTGATTGTATCTTTCTAAACTACCCCAATCTGTCCCTGTGCAAATTCGAATGAATGCACTGTTATTGATGTAAAAGAAAGCTTTGGTGTACATACATACATACATATATGTAACATATCCCTGCAAAAAACTGTGCGACTACCCTGCAAAAAATGGGACTAATCCGGGATGACTCCGGGAGCTATCGCAAATGAGCATGCGACTAATACCACTTTTGATCTCTTTATATGGAATGAACTGTTCGCTTTTGTTCGAGCATGTCCTATGAAGAGACTAATTGTTCACATTTATACCCGAACGGGTATAAAAAGCGACTAGTCACTTTTAAAAAATAAAAATAAAAATTTGCGCCAGTTGAAATTCGAACCGGGGTGCTCAGTTTTGTTAGGCGAATATCCTCTCTGCGTGCCAACGCCGCACATGAAATTGCATTGACTAAGTGCGTACATATCATTAAATCCTTAATAGTACCCGTTAGAGATGAGTTGGGGACTAATTGATCTCCAATTATACCCATAAGAGATGAGTCGAGAGTAATTGATCTTCATTAGTACCCGTTTGAGACTAGTTGCGACTAATTAATGCCCTATTGTCCCCGATTGAGAGTAATCTCGAAATACTCTCTTTAGAGATTAGTCGCACAATTTTTTGCAGGGTAATTTCTAAAGAGAGTATTCCGAGATTACTCTCAATCGGGTACAATTGGGCATTAATTAGTCCCAACTGGTATCATACGGGTACTAATGGAGATCAATTAGTCCCCAACTCATCTCTAACGGGTACTATTAACGATTTAATGATATGTACGCTCTTAGTCAATGAAATTTCATGTGGGGCGTTGGCATACAGAGAGAGTATTCGCCTAACAAAACTGAGCACCCCGGTTCGAATCTCAGCTGGCGAAAATTTTTTTTAATTTTTAAAAGTGACTAGTCGCTTTTTATGCCCTTTCGGGTATAAATGTAAACAATTAGTCTCTTCATAGGACATGCCCGAACAAAATCGATCAGTTCATTCCATATAAAGAGATCAAAAGTGGTATTAGTCGCATGCTCCTTTGCGATTGCTCCCGGAGTCATCCCGGATTAGTCCCATTTTTTGCAGGGATCGTTTACCTTAATGTAGAAAGGTCCTATCTAACATTTTTGTTTCTTTAAAGAGTAGTTATTAAACTTTACAAAAACTACAGATCTTCTGTTGAGACTTTTTTTCATTACACTGGTTTTTAATAAATACAGAAACTAATTTTTTGATGTAGTAGTTGATTTTAAATTCGATTAAGTCATTTGTGAGGAATCTACCAGAGCTTAACTTCAAAATAAAATGAGTTAGGGCCTTTCTATATTAAGGGAACGATATGTAGCTACGATACTCGTATGAGATTTAATAGATAGCATTTTTTCCAACAGATTTTATAGAGTCGTCATCAATTTAAAGGAAAGCTGAATAGACAAATTTTTAAATTTATGGGAGAAACAAGAAACTCTGTTATTTTAAAACAACAACAACTAAATACATACTTATACAAATCCATCTTCTGTCCAACTTCTTCTTATGTGGCTCTTGGTCCGTCGCTACCCGTCGTCCATGTAAACGTGGCCATAGATATTGCATAGAATAGTTCCATATAAAATTATGGGTATTTTGATAGATTTTTAGAGCTTGCTTTTTGTTCGTCGAAAGGGAGCTCTACTTTTCAAAAGCCTACCCAGTTTGTGGTAACCTATTGCAGGAGTTCGCTTGACCTCCAGGCTGACGTTAAAGGTGGTATTGATGCTGGATCCCGGATAGACAAACCCCTTCACAATTTCAAAATATAACTGCCAAACAGTTTGCTTTCAGGAGGTCATACGTTATCTTATTTTGGTCTCGAATGGCGCGGAGAGTTCCTTCTCAACCTGAACGTAGCTAAGAGCTGCATTCAATGTCACTCTACATCGCCGTATTAGATTTCGGGGATTTGAGCTGATATTGTTCAACTACTTTTTGTTGCGATTTGTGACAATACGCTCACTGATCGGGGACAAGATGTCGGAGTTTCCGGCCAACAACAAATAACATACCAAATCTGATCATCACGTCTCCTTTACTGCGGCCGACCATTACAGTCCTTGTTTATATTTTTAATATTTTGGCGATTACACTTTTTCTAGGCGTTTGGCTGAGCCAATTGTGAGGTTCGTCTTGATGTTGTTACACATATGAAGGGATCTGCAGTTTTGCATCGCTTTCGAAAGGCAAATACATTTTATGTGAAGCTTTTTTATGGCCGGTTTCATGGCCAATACCTGCCGAGGAGCGAACCCAGGTCCTACGGTGTGATAGTACGCACCGCTAACCAATCAGTCTTAGCGGCCGCCACACACAACTCCGTCACTGGAAATTCTTTAAAAAGGCAATAGAGGTCAGGAAATTCACAAAAAGTTAATTTGTAGCAAAGATTAGAGCTGAAGCCTTTGCCGGACTAAATTGTTTTCGAAAACCATGACTTCTTCAAAATGAAAAAAAAAGAAAATGTATACGCTTGGTTCTTGAAGAAAAAAATCTGTCTATTCTCGTCGAGCGGGTGTTCATATTTCTGAATATCTTATGATAACTACACACGAGGCAACGGTTGACGCAACCAGGGCATAGAAACTCGTGTTACCGCGACCGTCGCCCGAAAATCAAAATATTTTGATATTTTGTGTTGGTTGCCGTGTCGGTTGCCTCGTGTGTGTCGTTGTGTATTGAGGTATTGAGTTTATTGGCTTAGTTCATTGAAAACAGTTGAGCTGAAAGCGTGTTTTGGTAGAAAACAAAATTTTATTCCGTATGTCCATTTCATAACAGAGCACTCGCTACTGAGGTTGCCGCAATGGTTGCCTCGTGTGTATTGAACAAGAGAAACAGATTGCCTCAACACGTTGCTTAAACGGTTGCCCCTAGTCCGCATTAGGAATCGATTCAGGCAACAAAAAATCGTTTTCGTTAAAAATTGTTTTTGGTCTTTTTATACCCGAGCGCACTTGTGCACAAGGGTATATTAATTTTGTTCACATAACGGTTGTTTGTAACAGCCAAAACGAATCGAGATAGATATAGACAAATGTATACATAAATGATCAGGATGAAAAAATAAATCGATTAAGCCATGTCTGTCTGTCCGTCCGTCTGTCCGTCTGTCCGTCTGTCCGTGTACACGATAACTCGAGCAAAAATTGAGATATCTCAACGAAATTTGGTACGTAGGTTTCCCTTAATCCAAGGTAGGTTGGTATTGAAAATGGGCGAAATCGGACTTTAACCACGCCCACTTCCCATATAACGGTAATTTCCAGAAATACGAAAACTGCGATATTTTAGTAACTACTGAAGATAATTTACTCAAAATTGATATTTACAATAATTTTTAGACGAAAAATAAGAATATTATAAATTTTTGGAAAATGGGCGTAGCCACGCCCACTTATGGTTACATGTGTATATCTTGGTAACCGCTGCACCAATTCCTTCCAAACTTAGCACAGCTGTTGGCCTTCGCACAACATATCAAATGGCCGAAAATTTTCAAAATCGCTCAATAACCACGCCTACTTCCCATATAACGGTAATTTTCAGAAATACGAAAACTGCGATATTTTAGTAACTACTGGAGATTATTCACTCAAAATTGATATTTATAATAAGTTTTAGATGAAAAATAAGAATATTATAAATTTTTGGAAAATGGGCGTAGCCACGCCCACTTATGGTTACATGTGTATATCTTGGTAACCGCTGCAGCAATTTCTTCCAAACTTGGCACAGTTGTTGGCCTTGGTACAGCATAAAAAATCGCAGAAACTTTTTAAAATCGGACAATAACCACGCCCACATCCCATATAACGGAGAGAAATACAAAATCTTCGATAAATCAGTAAATATTGAACGGTAAATTTCAGAAATGCTTGAAACTTCAATATTTCGAAATTGAAGGACGCTAATTTACTCAAAATTGATACACCCCGGCTTACCATCTAGCGCAAGGTTTCGGAAAGGTGAAAAAACATATATTTAATACTTGCGCCGGGTATTTAATGTTCGGCTCCGCCCGAACTTAGACTTTCTTACTTGTTCTAATTTAAATATAGTAAATAAATATTAAAATTTATTATTTAAATTTGTATGCTCACACATACTTACATATGTACACGTTTTCTTATTATATTCCAGACTGATTTATACGGGCAAAATATTTTAAATATTACCCATCCTGAAGATCACAGCATAATGAAACAACAATTAATACCTTCCAATGCCAATGAGCTTTTCGATACACAGGCCGATGATGAGTCTGGTGATGCACGACCTCGCACCAAAGAGGAGGAGGAGTACATCGATAAACGTTTGCGTGCGGACAAGCGAAGTTTCACTCTTAGGTTAATTGATAATGAAAATATCCACTTACACACGTGTATTTAAAATGGTAGTACGTCGTTTACAGATTGGCCCGGGCCGGTCCCCGTTCAGAACCAACTACATATGAAATTGTCAAGATAGAAGGAAATTTCAGACGCAGTGATGCGGCGCCGCGAGGCGTTAAAGTCAGCACATTTCCCTCCAATCTACCAATGATACGACGTTCCCGTGCTCGCGATGATACGATACCGTTGCACTCAATAAGTGGAAATGATATTGTAAGTTAATACATACATATGCACAATACATAAATGCTCAGCAAGAAAGCTAATGTTATCTCCATTAAGAAAACGAAACCCCTCTAAATTAATATTTTATTATTTTTATTGTCTGACACGAAAGGATATCAGATAGGCATGAAAGTGCTAGTCGCATAGTAAAAACTCTAAGGCTAGGTACATGACCTAGCGGATTCACGTCGCGCGATGCTAATAAAATCGCTACAAGCGATCAACTATACAAATTCATATGGCGGTGTTAATGATGATGCAGCGATTGATACTGAAATAAGAATTTGTGTAATTGATCGCTGGTAGTGATTATGATCGCATAGCGCGATGCTAGTTCGCTGAAAAATCGACTAGAAATTAGAGATGGGCACGGGACTAAATATTTAATCCCGATCCCGCCCTTCCCGAAATTGGATTTTTAAGTCCCGAACCCGCCCATCCCGACGTTTTTCAGAATTTTACCGCGGGTCCCGTGGGTCCCGATATCTATCTCTAAAGCAGGATACAAACGGATAACAAATTGAAACGAATTGTGTGTCTAGCGTGGTTCACAAACCGATCGAAGGTTCATGTCTTTTAAATTAATTTTAAATAATAATGAAAGATCTGACATCTTCCGATTATTTTGTTTTACTTTGCTGTTCGTTTTCGTCTCAATGAAATATTAAAAATGCATATTTCAAACGTAGTTTTTAATTATGATTTTGTGAATTTGCGGGGGTTGCGGTTTTATCGGGAGTTTCGGGAAAGGATTTTGGTCCCGTCCCGCCCGCCATATTTTTACATATCTTCCCGATACCGCCCATACAGGTCAATTTTAAATTAGTACCGAGGGTCGTGCGGGTCTGAGTTACACAAGGCGATTTCCTAAGCGTTTTAACATCGCCTGAAAAGTTGTAAGCGATTGTATCGCTTTCTAGAAAATTTAAACACAATCTACACAGGCGGTTTTGTTGAAATCGATGTTAAATCGCTTAGAAAATCGCCTTATTTAAATGCTGCTTAACCGCACATCTCCACAGGCAATCTGTTACATTATGTGAGGTTTCTTAATGGCGCTGGTCTACGTAAGAAATCGACAATCTAACGTCGGAAATCTTGACGTTCTATAAAAAGCTTGTTAACTCGAAATTCCTTATAGTCAGAAAAGACAAATAATTATTTTTGGGAACATGTTAATAATGTAGGGAAGGAAATCTTTTGTGGGGTTTGCAACGGATTGCAACGAAATATTTCGTCCGGAAGGTAAAAGACACATTTTGAACACACTACAGTATTATGTATAATAAATTTCGAAAGTTGCGCACAATTTCTTGAAAACATTGCAGGATCAGGTATTTTTTGATTAGAAATAGAAGGCGTATCAACTCAGTTCATTCGTAATCCCCGTATTTTAACTCTTTAGCCACCCCCAGCTAATTTTTTGTTTCAGACCTACATATAAAATGGAAGCGTCGAAACATAACGATCAATATGCATTAAAAAGTATTTGGAGCTACCGCCAATATGCGATATGCGTCCTGATTTGACTCCTAATGATTATTTATTTTTTATGAGAAGTTTTGTAATGATAGAAATAAGTGGCAAAATATTTTTTGGCTATACCGTACGGGCCTAATACATTCCATTCCAGTTGGGATCATTACGTCCCTAAAATGGCTTTTACACTGTGTCATCACATTTTCAAAAATTAACTCATATTTACATAGTTTCTACATATTTACTGTATGTACATATGTAGATATATGTATGTAACTTGTTTATACTACATAACTAAATTTGTGAATATAATTGTGACCATCGCTGTTACCCTTAGATATATGAAATAACCCTGCCCTAATTTTCCTTTAGGTGTTAATTGCAACGGCGCGTATAATTCGTCTACCCAAAGTAATAAACTGCGTCACGGCAGCCAACTCAATGGAGTACAAAACAAGACACTTAATTGATGGCAGTATTATTGACTGCGACCAAAGAATTGGACTTGTAGCCGGTTACATGACAGACGAAGTACGAGGCTTGAGTCCGTTCACCTTTATGCACCAGGATGATGTGCGATGGGTTATTGTAGCTCTGCGCCAAAGTAAGTACATCGCATACCCAAATACGAGCTATAAATACAGTAACTCACATTATTGATCACTTGGCAATTTTTTACAAACGGCCCTATGGAAAGGTGCTCCTCGCTAAAATACTGTAGTCAGCGTAGGCGACAACCATAATAGGGCCTAATATTTTTTATAATAAATTGTTTTCGTTATTTTTTTATAAAAATCTTTTTTATACCAATTTAGGCAAATTCAAAAAAATGTCATCTAAATTTCCAACTTTTTTACCATAATGTTTCGGCCTCTTTCCGGTGTGCAGTTTTATAGCCCATTTGATTGTATTACATATATTAGGTTTGTTCGTCGAGCAAAAAATTTGTACGAATTTGTACGAATTATCACGATTTTTGCCCAAATCGCGTTCGTGCAGACCAAAAAATTATCCAACACTCAAAAATTGTGAGAGCAAAGTGACAGTTCTCTTGGAGAGATGTTGCAAATTCTTGCTGGAAAAAATTTTGCCAGCAAGAATTTGCAAACACGAAAAACATGTGGTTGTGGCGCATGGTTGCATTTTTGTCTTCAATAATTTGAATAAATTAGTTCGTTAAATTTAAAAATTTATAAACACGAGCGATTTTTTTTATGAAAAACAAAAAGTAAATAATTGTTGATATAATTAATTTAGTTAATTCCAATGATTTGAACTTAATTCGGACGAAAAAAAAATGGTATTCGCTATCGGAATGCAATTGCAACCAGAGTCGATTTAAGAAACCCGACAGCTAGTACGATGAAGAAATTGAAATGTATGTTAAAGAAAGTCAGAACAACAAGAAATATACATGTATATCTTGGTTTTGGCCATCCGAAAGAATTTTAAAAATTCTATAAAAAAATGTTTATGTTTGAAATGCAACCGTGGACGCCAGCTGGCAGGGAAACTTGCAAATTCCTGCAAATTTGCGTTCGTGCAGAAATTTGCAAGTTTCTCAACATGAGAGAGAATTTGAGAAAATTTTTTCTTACTCTCTGATGTTTTGAGTGTTGGATAATTCTTGCTGGATTTTCGACGAACAAACCTATTAAAGTGTAAGTTGGAAGTAGCTAGGACTTAACGGTGATTTTTTTTATTAAATTTTGGTTCTGAAATTTTTTTTTTTCATATCACGCATAAGAGCAAAGCTCGCGCTGAAGCATTCATTTGCAAGTTACACTTTCGTATTTACAACCGGAAATAGCGTAGTTCGATACAGAGTATTCTTCTGCCCATACATATTTGTTTTTGGGGCGCCTAAAATACAGGTCGCGAACTACCGGTTGGACAGCACTGTGTTAGAGACTGCAATTGGTGCTACGGGGCGTATGCGTTACATACACAACTACGGGTATATGAGGCAGGCCACTTTTCTTCGCGCTATCCGAAGCGGCTTTAAAATTGACGAAAAGTAGGTGTCTCCCAATTGGCTTGTTGGAGGCTTCAGTTATTCCACAAATTATCATCGATATGACCTTATACGCAATGCTAAGAATGTTTATATCGCAGTAAGTGGCACAAGCAGCAAAGTACATAAGATTCCAGTCTTTGGAAACGAATTTATTAGATCAACAAGAATTCTTATAAAACCTATGCATTATATAAAGAAGTTAAAGGGACTAAAATTAAAAAAGAAAACACCAAAAATCAATGGCGCTACCAAGATTCTTCAAACTGGAAGTTTAGATTAAATTTTTTTTATTTGGAAATTTTGATTGTTATGGTATAAAATAGTTTTTACGAAAAGATATCGAAACCAATTTATTATGAGAAACATGGTAATTATTTTATAAAATCACCGTGTGATCAATTATGTGAGTTACTGTACACATGTGTGTATTGTTTTTTTAAAAAGCATATGCCAATTCATTCATACATATTCTTCTGTGTGGGTGCGTATTTGCAGTGTACGATTGCTATAGTTCATCTGGAGAGTCCACCTACAGACTCATAACCCGCAACGGTCACTTTATTTATCTGCGCTCAAAAGGCTACCTGGAAGTCCATAAAGAAACAAAAAAGGTGCATTCTTTCATTTGCATAAATACACTGCTCAGCGAAGAGGAGGGCAAACAGCGAATTCAAGAGATGAAAAATAAATTTTCTATGATTGTAAATACGAAAATTCCACAATCCTCCGTGGATGAGCCAGCCTCGAAGAATCCCCAACAACTGGAAAAAGCGGTTCTATGCCTTATACAAAACTTACAAAAATCGCCAATGGCAGAAGACGGAGAGGATGATGGCGACTCGTCCACAGAGAGTTATGGCAGCGAACATATGTCTCCAGAATTCGGTCCAACAACATCTGCGGCAGCAATGCATCATTATAACACCACCACCACCCCTCCAACACTATACTCATCGATACGTGCGGCAGCCTTTCATTTCGGAAGATCAGCGAAAACTCCACCGCTTGCGCTGGTGCCGCCCGAAGCTTCTTCCGTCAAAACATCCATATCGAAAGGTGCAGATGTAGTCAACGTAACTGTAGTTAAGCACTTGCAAAGCAATACACCATCACATTCGAAAGAAACAGATGACTGTGAGGGTGGAACGCAATTTGATTTGCAAGCTGAGTCGGCTGGAGCAACTCCACTTCGCGACAGCTGTTTATGTGCGGGTATGAAAGAAGACTATTGTAACTATTGTCAAACACTGGAAAGTCAACTAGCAAGCTGCTCTTCACCTGCGCCTCCGCCTACCACACACGCCACAGTCGTTGGCATTGCTGCAGACGTAGCTGGAAATAAGCGCAGTAGCGAAGCGATGTCCGGTCAAGAATTAAGGCTACCCAAAAAGCGTTTAAAGAGCACAGGTACTAAATAGGTTTTTGCCATTATTATTTCGCTTTTATTCAAATTGATTGATTTACATACAGAAATCGAGCATGTGCTTTCAAGCTCCTTGGACCAATTAGGTAGAACGCTGGATGAACAACTGAATGCAGCAATTGAGCTAAGGGACGCGAGTAATAAGTACGAGATGCCTAATTCCACTCGAAGGATTGACGAAATAATGGTATGGTGGATGATGTGTTCTTTTGTTTTTGCATATTTTACTACTAATTATTTACGTTTTTAAATTTTAAGGAGGAACACCAAATGCAAAGTAAAATCTACGTAGACATCAAAAGTGAATACGAGGTTCAAAAACAAAATACGAGGGAAAGCATGCTAGCCACGACACTAACAGCATTAACGCCGCTAGCGTCACTTACAAGTAATCAACAACAAATGCCATTGCAACAACATAGTGACGATGATAATGATGAGCAGACGGGGGAAAACTAAATTTTGTTGCCTACAAAATGATGGTGATGTTTATTTCGTTGTAGCCAATGATGGGTCGAATGCCAAGACGCATGCTCGGCAAGATGCAACTGCATCGAATTTTTTGTTTGAGGTTTCACACTTTTATGGCATACATATAGATAACACAGGTTACAGAACGAAAGATCATCAATTCAAGGAATACAAAAAATACTTATGACAAATGACGCCTCTACAAGAAGCGAAACGGAAATGATATTCTCCACACAAATCTATCAAGATGGTCGGCACTTGGTTGCCAACTACCTCATTTTTTATGAAAATATCTCTAAAAATATGTAGTTTTTATTTTTTAATGGAAAAGAAAAGCAGTTGTACATTTGTATGCATGCACTGCATACATACATACATTGTAGATGTGTGAAATGCATACATACGTACCATACAATGTGAGGGTGCCATATCAATTACGCTTTTGGCAGTGTCTCACCATAGCGTATGAGTGATTTTTAAATTGCACATGCATATTAAGTACATAGTTATGTATGTGCATAAAGTGTGTATCATACTTCCGCTTGTACTTTTTTCAAGTAGCTTAAAAACGTAAATGAATCGGCTTGTGCAGTACACTGGTGCATACTATAGTCACTTATGAGTGTCAATCCATATTAAATCGGCCAATATTTGGAATCGACTATTCTTGATTTTTATGGATTTTGGTTAGAACTTTTCGTTTATCATATAAAAAAAAAGTTCTGCCACAAGAAAAAATAGAAATTTTTTTAGCGAGTTAAAAATTTCCCGGATCTGCAAGTTAATTTTTTTTGGTCTCAAAAACTATTATAGTTCAACAATTTTTTGCTGGTCTCGTTTTATTTTGATATTCGGGGCTATATAAAAAACAAATATCAAAAAAATCTGAAAATACAAATCCAATTTAAAAAAACGTAAAAGCAACTTTGTTTTTAAAACTTTGACTGATTTGAAAAGATCCTGCAATTTTCAAGGTATTTTTACCGATATGAACTTTCGAGCTTTAACAAAAATATTTTTTGCAGAATCTAAATTAACAAAAAAAAAAGAACTAAACTGATAAAAATTGGTTGACGTTTTTGTAACTATAATAGTTTTTGAGATATATAGTCAAAAAATAAACTTGCAAACTCTCGGAAATACTGAAATTGTCAAAAATGACCGATTCCAACCATTGGTCGATTTGACATGGATTAGCCCATATATATATATATGTACATATGCAACTGCATTTATGCAAATTGAAAATAATCTATAGTCTATCTATCTGTATATGTATGTATGTTAAAGCAAAATACATGTACATATGTATGTATGTGTATTTATTTTAAAATTTACACCCTACTTAAGGGCCGTTTTCACCACGTCTAGTTAACACTGCTGGGTGTCGATAACGTCGATAACGATGTTTAACTGGGAGTTAGAATTGACCAGACATGGGGCAAACGGCCCTAAAAGAGAGTAAGGGCCAGTATCTCAATGTCTGGTTAGCACTAACTACATGTTAAACATCTTTAGCGACGTTATCGACTCCCTGTTGTATGGATGAAGTCGAAGACATCGATAACAATGTCTAACCTGCACTTAGTTAACCAGACATGAGAAACTGGCCCTAAATTGCAAATGCTTAATTATGTACGTAAGCATATAAGGACTTATGTATTGTATTGTATGTACGCACATGTATGTATGTAATTAAACATATTTCTCTTGATATTTAAACTGTATGTACATATGTATGTAAGGGTGGCCATGCATAAATGTTGCAACTACTATATATCTTTGTGAATGCGAGAGCATAAAAAACTTACTTAAATGATTAAGGAATAATTCGATTTTATAGTCGTACTTACAGGTTTTCATATGCATGTATGTAAATATGTTCACCTGCCCGTGTATTTAAATAAATACTTACATACATATATAACTTTTGTAAGAGCGTTACACTCGCTTCTATTACATGTACATATGTACGTATGTATATATGTACGTACATACATACATATATTATGTATGAGGTTTTCATAATACTTACATAAATATATATATAAAAAATTGTTAAATAGTAGAAATAAGTACATATTTACTTTAAGTAAAAATAAAATAGTAATAACAACGAAAATGTTGTAGGTATTTATTAGCGTAATACATAGTAAAACGAAACAAAGACTGTTCAAATTACAATTAAATTAGTTAGTTAGGGACTATTGTTGTATATAATAAGTAAATTGTTGTGAGAGTGAGAGTAAATAATTTAATTACAAATGTGTAAGTTTATTTCTGTGCTAAGACTTAAAAATGATAATGTGTAATCATGCGTACGTACACATATTTGTAAATTTATATTGTACATTTGTGTGTGTGTGTGTGTGTATATGTCCAGCGCTAATGTTGAAGAAAAAATTGCAAAACGGGGGTGCGGATGCGGAATCATAGCGCAAACAAAAATGTGTATATTTTTTACATGCAAATGGGTCAATCCACGTAAAATCGACTAATGGTTGGAAGAGGCAATTTTTGATTTGGATAAATTTTGGTCAGACCTTTTCTTTTGCCATATAACGAAGATCTGCCAAAGGAAAAAAAATGTTTCGAAGGTTATTAAATATGTACAAAATTCTAAATTTCATAATTTCCGGGATTTCGCAAGTTTTTGTTTTTAATATCTCGAAAATTGTTATAGTTACAATGGTTTATATATTTAGGCCTATAAAGAAAAAATATGTATGTATGTTTACAAACAAATATACAACATTTTGAAAAAAAAAAAAATCGTTAAACCAAAAACTTACAAAAAAACCTTCAACTGATCTTAAATGATCCTGAAATTTTCAAGGCGTTTTTAACTTTGAAGTTTGATTTTTATTATCTTTTTAAAGTTATCTTAAACAGTTTTATATAATTTTAATTTGTTTTTAATTTAGTTTGCAATAAATATTTATTCCACGTTCAAAAATTAATATCTTTAAAGAAAAAACGCATTTTTGAAAATTTCATGCTCTTTAAGATCAGTTAGAGAGGTGTTGTATAAAAAAGTAAGCCAAAAATTTGTACAAGATTTTGCGTTTATGTTTTATTTAATTTAAAAATTCTGTAATTCGTTTTATTTTTCGCATTTTGTAAATATAGTTTTTATTCATTTTTATAGCTACAATAGTTTTTAAAATATATTGAAAAAACAAACTTCCAAAATTTTAGAAATTGTGAAATTTGGAACTTTCGAATTTTTTTTTTGTTATTGCTTTGGCAAAAATTTATATGATAAAATAAAAGTCCTGACCAAAATTCATCTAGACCAAAGGGGGTCAACTCCAACCATTGGTCGATTTGATATGGATTTACCCAATGTAGATTCGTATATATAAATACATAGGTATGTGCTTATACCTCTATGCATAAGTAAGTACACATACATACATATACATAAATATGTATGTGAATATGTGAGGAGTAAGTATGTAGCTTGAGAAGCTTAACTTATCGAATGTTGAATGTTGAATATTGAATGTCTTGCATTTGTTTTAAATTTAGAAAGTGCAACTGTAAACTATTTGTTACTATTTACACCACCCGCATGCACCTAGGAGTATCTTACTATGTACTATTTACTGTAGATTAGCAAAAATAACAGAAAAAAAATTGTTTAAAATAAATTTTAATTCAATGAAATGAACCACAGTGTACAACTATTAAAATAAATACATACATACATACATATGTATGTGAGTGTGGTAAATGGTATGTATGTTAACAGGCGCATCTGTATGTATTTATGGAATTAAAATAGTGTGGTAGTAACTACAGTAAGTATACCCTGCATGGAAAATCCTAACAAGTGAAACAAATTTCAGGTTCAGGACTAGTTCTTTATCACCGAAAACGAACCACTCCGATGGTAATTAGATTCTTGCCAGTTAAAAAGCAAACGAATTGTGGTATTTTTTACATAACTTGTTTAGTCTACTTTCTAAAACTGCATATCGCTAGCTAAGAGTAAAAAGTTGCTAAGTCCACTTTTTCTGAAAAATTATATTTTGTTGCAGGAAGCAGGACCAATTAAAAATAATTCGTTTCTTAAAATATCGGACTACCTAAGTACAAATCGCTAGCTTAGAGTGAAAAGTTGCCAAGTCCCAATTTAAAAATTGTATGGGACACAGTGTTCGGAGAAGCAAAAAATTAGAAGGGCTGTTACGATTATAATAAAAATGCATCATCGTAGTATTTTTGTTATGCTAAATCTGAATGTGCCATAAAATTTTTAGTTTGACAGTTGACAGCTGTCAAATCAACTGCTAATTTCTCTAAAAATAAGAAAACCTCTTTGAAAATACCACTTATTAGGATTTTAGGTACGAATTTTATGTCAAAATAAAATTTTGACAGTCGACAGCTGTCAAACGGACTGCCAATTTCCTTAAAAAATCAGAGAATCTTTTTGAAAACGTTACTGATAAGGTTTTTAAACATGCTCATCACGAATTTTACATCAAATTAAAGCTTTGAGAGTTGTCAGCTGTCAAATTGACTGTTAATTTTTCTGATAATAAGAATATGTTTTTTTAAATGCTACTGATAAGGTTTTTAGACACGCTAGTCACGAATTTTGCGTGAAATTAAAACTTTGAGATTTGACAGCTGTCGAATGAGCTGTCAATTTCTCTAAAAGTAAGGAGAATTTCTCAAGAAGTAAACGTACTACGTTTTAAGGCTCACTGATCTCGAGTTCTATATTACATTCAAACTTTTCCAGTTGAAATCTGTCAAATCAACTGTAATTTTTAGTTGAGTAACACAATATATTTGTTAAGCAAAATTATTGATTTATTATATTTGATCGAACATATTTAAAATAAATTTATGATCAAATTATGAATTAATAATATATTATAATGCTATATGTTCAGCCCAAACAATTTTTTAAGATTTTTTATATCAAATTGGTGATTTCCGAAACTAAAGTTTTCTCATTCAGGTTTGAATTTTTGTAAATGAGACAACAACCAGCAAAACTGTTAGTTTTTTACCAGCTAGTCTTAAAAAAACGCGAGTTTAATTGAATTTTCCATAGTTTAAACTTTTATATTTCAATTCCCAAAATTTTCGCGCTTTTTTTTGTATTGA
This sequence comes from Rhagoletis pomonella, assembly GCF_013731165.1. Lineage (NCBI taxonomy): Eukaryota > Metazoa > Arthropoda > Insecta > Diptera > Tephritidae > Rhagoletis > Rhagoletis pomonella. The sequence goes on from NW_023458985.1 coordinate 75,852, forward strand.
GCTGATTTTTTTTTTGCTAAGTTTAAAGTAGTACAGCCGTTATTAGAGTACAACTCCACAATAATCTTTTTTTCGCATTTCAGGCTTTCAACTATACAAGTCAGCTATTGCTGAAAGCCTGAAAAGCGCGGAACGCCTGAAAAGCTTGTTTTGGAGTTGCACTATTAGACTTAAGAGAATGTATGGAATTCTTCATCTTTAATAAGAAATAGCCTTTTCTACCCTTTTTCAAAATCAATTTAAGGGAAACTTTACTTTACGGCAAATCGTTGTGTGCGTGGTGAGCGGAAGGGAGGGAGCGTGGCACCTCCCACACCCCATTTTAGAGAGGGCATGAACTGCCGTTTTCAAAAATTTAACTCCCAACTGCCGAGGCGCCATACAGGTCCATTGGGAGTTCTTACAAAAATGGGCAAAAATTAAAATTTTTACCTGCGTTTCTGCTTGTTTTGAGTAGATGAAGGCAATAACTTGAGCCTTTCCGTATCGCCGGACAAGAGTAGGGCCGCCAAATGTATTTAATATTTCTTGTGCATAAAAGTGAGGACCCCAGGCTCTATCTAGGGGCTTCCATTGAAAAAGTTCTTTCTTCGTAGGCGGCCTCTGGTCGAGCTTAAGGATTATAACCCTTACTAAAAAGAATTCTCCTTTCTGTGTTGTCGAAGGAATCGGGCGTAACACCTTTTTCACAGAACACCTTTCTTTTGTCAAGTATGATCCTCTGGCAACATGTACACGTGGTAAATAAACACGTAATAAGTAGCTTTGTAACCAGCAATTGATGGTATTTCAACATAGAATTAGTTAATGTTAAATTTATAAATGTACTTTTAAACAAAAGTGTATTCTTTTAGCAACGCGTGCATGTGATAAACATTAATTTCGGCCCGCCCATTCCGACGTAATATATGATATACGTATATATAGCCGTCAATTTAGATGGAGTTTAATCACCTAGTCACATTTTGTGTGAAGTTCTTTTGGTAGGAATGTTTTTCACCTCACACCCTTTTCTTAAAAATAGGAAAAAGAACTAGAATTTTTTTATTGTGTACTTTATAATTCCTATCGATTATAAGGTCGATAATTTATTTATACTCATCTTTAGGGCGCTGTGTTGACATTTTGCACACTTTTGTAAATTTTGTGTTTATTTACTTATATTTGGTGTATTATTGCATTAAATAAAAGCTGATAGATTTAACTAGAGTTTATTTATGGATATAGTTCCGATCTGTCGAGTATGCCTCAAAACTTCATTATCCTATATAGATCTGGAGACTCCTTTCGAGCAAAGCAATCCTGAGAGCTTCCACTTGGAGACTCATCAATCAAGCATGTTTACTACATATATGGATTGCTTCCGAACTTGTACGCAATTAGCAGCAGCTGATCGAGAGGAGGAAATGCCTCAAAGTATTTGTGAACAATGCGGGTTTGAATTAGATGTTGCTTGGAACTTCATTAAGAAATCTGTATATGCAGATACAATTTTAAAAGGTAGCCTAGAAAGCAAAGAAAATGTAAGCATTGTGCTTCTTGGTGATTTTGAAGAATATGAAACAGAATTCGAAGTAGCAGATGAGGAAGTATTGTCATCAGTCAGCGATGATGTAAGAAGTTGCTGAATTTTTAAGTATAAAAGCTGTAATAAAACTTAAAACAGTTTCCTGGATAACCAAAAACATTAATTGCTTTTACAGAAAAATGTCGTAACAACTTTAAAAGAGGAGGAAGATGGAAATGACAATATAACCACGCAAGAAACGGAAAACCAAGGTAATGTGCAATGAAATGATTATATTAAGAACTTTCATATCAAGTTTTATGTATTGCATTAGCGTTGATGGTGCTTTGTTTACATTGTGGCTCTTATTTTAACCCGAAATTTGAGCATAGCCATAATACAAGCTCTCCTATTTTATCAATAAAACTAATCGAAGAGGACTCTTTGAATAGAAACTTGAATATCGATTATTCAGAAAATAATGAAAAGGATAATGATTCGCTGAATGAAACGATAACAAATGAATCTGCACCATTAATAGAAGCCGAAAAGCATTCCATCTTGGAGTTAATGGACGTTGGCATAGATGGTGGAAATATAACCCATGAGAGTTTCGAAGAGGATGATGTTAATACAGAGAAAATCATCATCGATGATAATGAAATCGGTAAAAACAAAAACATTCAATACGCACTTTATGTTCAAACAAAGCTAATACTTATCTTCTCATAGATTTGAACTCTGCCTTCTACTGTTCAACTTGCCTTCAATCATTTGAAACTCGTCGAAAGCTATTGCTTCATTCTCGAACTCATAAAGCCTTTGATGGAAAAGCTTCTATTTGCAAAATTTGCCATCAAAAAGTAACTAAAGGAGAAACAATACGTCAACACATAAAAAACAATCATTCGAAGATTATACAGTGCAGTGAATGTGAATATCGATGTCTGGAAGTTAAAATGGAAGACCATGTGCGTCGAACTCACGACAATTCGATTACCTACCCTTGTAACTTTTGCGGTCAGTTAGAATCTATTATGAACATGATTGATTTAAACAAAGGTGCCTTTTGCATTCTTCTTAGATAAAACGTTCTTCTCTCAGACCTTATTAAATACGCATCATAAGTACCACCAACGCAAAGAAGTTAGTGTCAAATCTGATGCCTGTCAAATATGTGGTAAGCGATTTTCCACACAACACTACCTGCGCTTGCATTGTGATGTACATCGTAACGAGCGACAACTTCACCAATGTGACTATTGCGATAAAGTTTATGTCAGTAAAGTAGCTCTGGAAAATCACATCCGCCTTCATAAAGGCGATACAATAAATTGTGATCAATGCGGTTTGTATTAACTTCGAACAAGTTAGATATTGCACGTTAAAAACAATACGAAAAATTTCAGGGAAGCAATTTGTACGCCAATATGAATTAAATGTACACATGCGATTCCATACTCGAGAGTATCCGTTTGAATGTGAAGTGTGCGGAAAAAAATTCGCTATAAAAGGGCACCTGCGCACACACATGTGGAGACACCAAGGATTGAAGCTACAATGTGAAGAATGTGGAAAGCTATTCACTTCAACAAAAGCTTTGCAAGAACATTCTTTTGTACACAGCGAAATGCCTTTTCCGTGCAGTTATTGCGGGCGGGGATATCCCTCCAAACAAAAGTAACCCAAATTCTGCTTTTGGAATATTGAGTTTATTAATTGTAAATAATTTATATGTTCACAGATTTAAAGTACACCTTAAATCGACGCATCTTATTGATCTGACAGAAGAGGAACTTCTTAAAGTTACAAAATTACAAACACCGAAACCTTTACATAGAAAAAAACTTACTTTAGTACAAGCGGACAGTGTTATGAAAGAGATTGAAGTAAAGGATAGTGGTGGAGATGTGGCAAACGACATAGAGGAAATGTTGGTTAAACTTAATTGATACTTATGTTTGAGAATAAATAAATGTAATTGAAATCTAAACTTATTATAATGTTTTTAATGATTATATCTTATCTTATTATTAATGATTATATCTCCGTTACACGTCCCCGGTAAATGCTTTTTGTTTTTACTTTTACAATAAGCTGATCGATTTCCTCGACATCCGTCACTTTATGAACACCGCCGATATGGCGTCGCATCCTAAAAGTAATATGGCGAAACTTATCAAATAGAATATACATTGATACATGTTTATTCCAAACGTACTTTGATTTTTTTACAAATCCCTTGTCGCATATAGAGCATCGCAACGGTAAGCCTGTGTGCTCTTTACGATGCTGTAGCATTGTTGATTGATGAGCGTACTCTTTTCCACACAAGTTGCATTTATAACGATGACCTTCATGATGCCGGACGTGCTTATTCAAAACATGAACATACTTGAAACATTTGTTGCATTTCGGACACTTGTATGGTAGTTCACCAGAATGACTTCTTAGATGGATTTCAAGATCAACAGGCCGCGGATACTGCTTTGAGCAAACTTTACATTTCAACGAAAGCCCAGTATGACATTGTTTATGAAGCTTTAGACCGCCTTTGTAAAAGAAAGTTTTTTCGCACTGGTCACATTTGAATTGGGGTTCCCGGTTTTCTTCATGAGTTTTAATATGGGTTTTGTATGCATGTTGAGTAAAAAATTTTCGCTGGCACTCGTTGCAACTTATAGACCTCTTTCTATTCGCCTGATGGGTCTCTTCGTGCCTCTTCAATCCAACTGCATCTTCAAAGGTAGACGCTGAACAACAAAGAAAACCGTATTTTTTTCACAAAACAATTACTTAAAAAAAGTGCGGAACACATCATTGAAACTTGAATAAATGTTATGCATTAACATTTTCTTGTGCATTCACCACTTTTCCAAATCCAATATTATTCAAAACAAAACTAATCGGAGCTTTACCGAAGTCTATAAGTAGTCCGTAAAGTACAAGCTCAAGGGCTTTAAAATAAATATATTTATTTATGGGCAGGAAATATTTATGCGCAGTTTTTTTATATACAGAAACTATAAAATTGCAGAATTTATTATTTAAATTCTTTAGATCGCGCCTTTGGTTAACTAGAAACAATTTTGAAATTTCATAGAAGATAATATCCCTATAACGAAAGTACATAACTTTGTTTATCCAGTTAATGAAATGTACATATGTACTTGTTGAGCAAAAAATTTTCGATTCTTTACCGATTTAGGAAAAATACGATAAATATATGATTATTTTAATATAAACTTACGGCATGCGTAACTAAGCATTATTTGTTCATTTTTGGAGTGAAACCGAGATATATGTCGCTTGTATTGATTTCCCTTTAATGGTTTACTGCAGTATTCGCAAATAATCATAGAAGATGCTCCACATGCGTTGGTAGCACTTTGCTTACCTATTTCTGGAGCCATTCGTGATAATTCCTTTTCCGGATCATCGATGCTGTTGGGTTTATATTTGAGGCGTTCCTCTAAACATTCATTCTTTTTGGAATCCTTTAAATGCCATAATTCTGTTTCTTCTATTTCCGTGAGTAAATAATTCTCCGAGTCTGTTATATCGGTGACTCCATCTTCTCTAAAATTGTTTGTAGACTGTCGATTTTCGGGGGAACTATTCAAAGTGTCTAAATCGTGAGCTTCTCTTTGTTCTTCAATTAAGTATTCAATAGCTAAATGCTTTCAATGCAGACAATTTTTTTTTTCAAGATTAAAGATTTATTAAATATTTCACATGCATGCAAACATATGTTCATATATATATATACCTCTTCATGTGTTACTTGCTCAGATTCGCAACAATTGGAATCATCGTACTCTTGCATATTTATTAACTCGAAACGTTCCGATTGATTCTTACATCCAGTGTCATTTCTACATAGCTCCTGATCAGACTTTTGTGCTTTTCTTATGAATCTGAATGCATTTATTAGCTCATGTACACAGTCCTTGCATAAGTAATGCATCTTCATTTTGGATTTTGATGACGTCTTATTTACATCCAGTTGTGTACATAATTGAAAGCATTCCATTAACGTTAGTGGTTCATTGATGTCGTCCATCGGCATATACCAATCATAAAGCTCTTTAAACTGCTTTTTACATAAACACGCCCGACATATATTTGCCATAGCCAAACTCATTGCAGTTTTATAAACAAATTAAGATGAGATAATTCGATAACCCTTATATACGGGAATCGATTTTTCTGTTGCAACCACCGATAATTACGAATCGATTTCTAATTTTAAGTGATGAAAAATGCTGAATTAGGTTTGTTCCACAAGCTAACCGAAGAAAACTCGGACTCGAAAAATTGGTGTAATTTTGTGTAAACTTCGGCAAACATTTGTTTATCCGAGTATATTCTCCAAAAAAATTGTCCGAGTAATGTTTGTGTTGAAAATAATTAAATGCAAATTTTGTAAATTTTTTATTTGCTGAGAGTTTTGTGTAACTTTCCTTGTTTTCGTACGATTCTAAAATTGGAAATCAATAAACCTCGGCCATTGCTTATTTTTTTTTTATAAAAAATCAAAGATATTATTTTTATCGATTGGTATATTACAAACCGCAGTCCTGTTGCTTTAAAAAAATCGGAAAACAAAAAAATATTAATATAATTAATGTAATTTTATTTGTTTTTTCAATAAATACAGCTATTTTGTATTAAAATTTAAAGATACCATCACGCTTGTTCTGCCAGTCGGACGATTTTAAAAATCTTTTTTGAGGATTTCTTAGCAAAAAGTCAAAAATACTAATTTGATGGATATGACGTAAATGATGTGTTTTTAGAGCTTCAATTCAAAATATTTATTACGTTCGTTACAAATATATTTTGCAAATCGCACCAATTGCTTTAAGGGCTTCGTCACACGGTCCGTATTTATTGACGTTATACAAGTATCGCGATATTTATTGACGGTGTAGCATGCAGTATTCATGGTTCGTGATCTATATCGCAAAATTTCTAAACATTTTGTAATCTGGATCGCGGATCGCAATACCGTCAATAAATATAGAACGTGTAGCACTTTCAAAACGCGATCCATACATTTCGTCAGTGCATCTTTTACTCTCATAATGCGAACATCGAGAACGTAATCGCTCTGCCTTCGCTCTCGGTGCTTAAAACCTTTCAAAAGAAATTCAAAAAATTTTAATTAACATTGGAAATTTTAAAATATATTTGGTTCATACCCCTCCATTTTTTTGTGTTCACACGAAGATTGATTACTATTTCACTTCCTTAATTTGATGACAAAATATGTAGAATACGAACTTGCATAGCCAAGTATGACTGCACTTTAAACATCTCGTTTACACACCACAAACATGTGTACATCTCTTATTTATGTGTGGTTGTTAAAAATATTACCCATCAATTTTCAATGCGTCAAATAATTTTAATTCCTAATTCATTACTGCAAGCTCTCCCGCTTTCTCAGTAGAATGTTGGGTTACATTTCCATTCTTCCTTTTCCCTTTAAGCGATACAACGAAGTTTTCTATTTCGGGCAAATTAATCTTGTGCACGTTCTTAATATGTCGGCGTACTCTATTTTTTTTTTTTAAGGATGAAAATATGCATTTTTATCATAAAGGTAAATTACTTTATAGGCTTACTTGTACATTTCGGGGAATTCTTTTTCACAAATTGAACATCTTAACGGCAACCCCGTATGTTCTAGACGGTGTCTTTGTAGTGTCCATTCATATGAATATTCCTTCCCGCAGTCCTCACACTTCCACTGTAGTCCCTCATGTAATTGTGAATGCTTTCGCAGTGTGGACATTTTTGTAAAGGCTTTTTCGCATTTATCGCATTTAAATGGCGTATCACCCGTGTGGCTTCGTAAATGAACTTCAAGATCAATAGAACGAACGTAACGCTTCTGACAATACTTGCACTGTATCGTTTGGCCTGCATGTTTCTGTTGGTGTACAAACAGATTACCTTTAAACAAAAACGATTGCCCACAATCGTTGCAATGAAATAACGGTTTTCGACTAGGGTCGTGCGTCTTCAAATGATTTTTGCGTGCCGTTTGCGTAAAGAATTTCTTACCGCACTCCCCACAAGCAAATTTTCGCTCTCTATTACTTTCGTGTATATGTTCATGTTGAATCAAAGTGCTGCGATGTCTGAAGGTTCGAGCTAAGTAAATACTTTTAAGTTGTTTGTTGCAAGATATTGTAAAAAAATACCCACTAAGGTTATTAACAAATGTACTTACGACATGATTTGCAGAGAAAAACTTCAATACTTCGTGTACAAGAATGTCGCAAAAGTTTAGTTTTTCTTACTGTTTTTTCGCAAATATTGCAAAACACGAGTTCTTTAACTTTTTTTGGTTTGGAATCATTTATTTTTGCTTTCCGTTGGATCTTGAAATCAGCCT
>NW_023458986.1:0-11169 GCF_013731165.1 Rhagoletis pomonella
CATTATTTAAGCAGAAATTTCATGATAGATGAAAGTTTTGAATGTGTGAACAAATACAAAATCTTCGCAGTCCTGTTCAATTTGTGGTGCCAATCCAAAACAATTCATATCTGTTAAAGACATTGATTCGCCAATATTTCAGCCAAAAGGAAATTTCTCTGACGTGTGGTATAAGTCCACTGCATGCATGGTGTAGTGGTAAGCAGTGCGCGCTTCCACTCCACAATGCCAGGGTTCAAACCCTGGTCAAAGCAACATCGCAAAAATATAGAAAAAAAGGTTTTTTCTTAACAGCGGTCGTCCCTCGGCAGGCAATGGCAAACCTCCGAGTGTATTTATGCCATGAAAAACAGCTTCTCATAAAAATACAATCGCCGTTCGGAGTCGGCGTAAAACTGTAGGTCCCTCCGCTTTGTGTGACAACATCAAGGCGCACGCCACAAATCGGAGGAGAAGCTTGGCCAAACACTAACATATGTGTAAGCGCCAATATATTATTATTATTATTATGAATGGATTAGGTGCTTGGAATTTATTTTACATCTTTCCTACCGTATGGACTTCAAAAAATGGCAGATAAGAAGTCAAGAGGATAAAGAAGTGTTAAAGCAAAAAAAAACTGAAATACAAGAAAAGTTCTGGAAACATATGGGCCTACGCGTCGATAAGCCGAAAGCGAACGGTAGCGGAAACACCAACGATGGCAACTCGGGCCGTCGATCTATCTCTGATCCAGAAATACTTGCATCGATTACTTGTATCGATAAAATATTTTTGAAGAATTTAAAAATTATTTTAATTTGTATATCATGTGAATTTCAAATTGATGTGGAACATTTTTTTTTGCTTTTGTAAGAGAACATTCGAAATTTACATGGAACAGTACGACTGGTATCCTATGTCAGCCACGTTACACAAAATTTTGGTTCACTCTTCTCAAATTATGCAATCATCTACTGTACCACTAGGCTGTCTATTCTATTCTATAAAAGAGATCGTGTGTCACATGCCCAAAAAAATATCAGGGAGAATAATATAAAAGATGTGTTTGATAGAGCTATGGATTCATCTGATCCCCTTTTATCTAGTTAAAGCAACAAAAAAACAAAACTTTCCACCTGAAGTAGTGGCAGTTTTAAAAAAGCTCCTCCTAATGAGCTTAAAGACGATAAGCCTACAACATCACGTCAGGCATAAGAAAAGTTACTGCCATACCTAAACAAAAGCGTCAGCGTTGTCTGGCTGTCAAAAAACTCTCATGCCCATACAATTTGTATGAAACATACCGAAACAACGCGGCGTCAACGCTCAGCGGTTGCAAAATCCGATTTTGACAGGGCGTTAGGTATTGAAGTTGGCTGTCATTTTCGTGTTGCACACAAACAAACCTATGCTTATTGTTGGTGTTATTTCTGCATTTGATGTAGCGTCGACGCTTTTGTTTAGACCCCTTTCAGACACGTCAAGTCTGGCTGTCAAGTCTGCTCTGTTCGTAGGCGAAGGAGGTGAGAAGCGAGGGGGAAAAGTACATTCGTCTCACCTTCTTCGCCTACGAACGAGCAGATTTGAAATCAAGACTTGACGTGTCTGAAAGGGGTCTTAGGTATGGCACTTCGGCGCTAACGCTAGGCGTCAGAAACCGCTCCGCCCAACGCTTTTGTTTAGGTATGGCAGTTAGAGGAAATGCGTTCACACGATAATGAATATTTGGACGACACAACTTGCTTCTCGATTCAACTAGAGGGAGAAGAAACGTGTGATTAGATCAAGGTGGGACGCTACCTGATATACATAAAACAACAATTTACAATGCTTTTAATGTTCATACAAAAATAGAAAAACAAAAATAAACTCAACTAATACTCTGCAATATAATATTGATCATTTTTAATGAATTTGTTTTTCTTTTCATAAGCTAATATTTTTGATACAACTAAATTAGCGACACTCGAAAGATAACAGAAAAAAATCAAAAGTGTTGGTATTTTCAGATTCATGGAAAGATTTTAAGTAGAAATATGTAGGTCAAGTAAATTCTTAAATATTATACTCGTAAGACCTTCATTATTTCCATACTCTTTTCCTCTAAAACTTCGTAGGGTTTTGTTAAAAAGTTGTTCTTCAGAAAAAAGGCGTGGCAGTGATTAAATCATTCCCATTTGGCCAGAGTTTTATAGGGATGTCAAATATGTGTGTACAAAATTTCAAGTTTCTATCTTCCCTGGTTGATTTTTGGCCGCAGAACATGGTCATTTAAGCCATAGTGCACTGCCTAAAACTATCCTACATAGTTGCGTCGGAAAATTACGCTCTGCTATTACTAGCAGTAGTGAACACGCTGTAAAGAAGCTGTTAAGCAGGGATCGTACGATTTATACATTTGTACAGATTTGTACACTTTGGCAGTCACAGAGTGGTGTTGTCTAGAAACAATGAGTTTATCTCAATAGCAACTTTCAAACAATACCACTCTGTAACTGTTAAATTGTACAAATCTTGTGATCCCTGCTTTAGGAGAAGATAAACATAGGGAGCTGCGAAAATATTAAAATTTAAAGCTAAGTGCATAGTATACATTTAGGTTGTATGTGTGTTGTGCATGTGGAGATTCTTGCAACCCTGAAAAAAATTGGACTAATCCGGGATGACTCCGGGAGCAATCGCAAAGAAGCATGCGACTAATACCAATTTTTAATCTCTTTATATGGAATGAACTGATCGATTTTGTTCGAGCATGTCCTATGAAGAGACTAATTGTTCACCTTTATACCCGAACGGGTATAAAAAGCGACTAGTCACTTTTAAAAAATACAAATAAAAATTTGCGCCAGCTTAGATTCGAACCGGCGTGCTCAGTTTTGTCAGGCGAACACTCTCAATAAATCGTTAATAGTACCCGTTAGAGAAGAGTTGGGGACTAATTGCTCTCCCATTATACCCATAAGGGATGAGTCGAGACTAATTGACCTCCATTAGTACCCTTATGAGACTAGTTGGGACTAATTAATGCCCAATTGTACCCGACTGAGAGTAATCTCGGAATACTCTTTTTAGAGATAAGTCGCACAGTTTTCTGCAGGGAACTTATTTTGAAATTTATACACATATGTATACAAGGCAGCAAGCTCATGACACCAACAGCGATGTCGTATGCATAGAATTTCTACTGTATATGTAACTGTATATGCAAGTTATTGTGGAAAGGGTTTTCATTAAAAAACGGCCTCAAGCTCAATAAAAATTTTTTAATATAATTGTTATAAGGCCATAAAATAACAAAAGCAAATAACTTAAGAACGAGCACACCTAAAAGTTAAACATTCTAATAATAGAAATATTAACAAAAACCAACAAAACCAACAACCAAATGATCAAGTGAATTGCAGCGGAATAGCTGCGATTGATTGTAGTTGGCTTAACAAGTGAAATAGTGGAAATAAGCAACAAGAATTAACAAGGCGAACTTAGCACAGTGCGTAGGCAACTGGCTGAGTCAGTGGGATCGTCGGTTCGAATTCTACTGAAAGAAATTTGATGAGGAAATGTGGTGATTGCCGAAATAGCTATCACTTCTACCATTTTTTCAAATTATTATTGCTTTTCCACAATAAGTCTTTCATTAAAAAACGGCCTCAAGCTCAATAAAAATTGTTGGATATAATTGTTATAAGGCCATAAAATAACAAAAACAAATAACTTAAGGACGAGCACACCTAAAAGTTAAACATTCTAATAATAGAAGTATTAACAAAAACCAACAAACCCAAGTGAATTGCAGCGGAATAACTGCGCTTGATTGTAGTTGGATTATCAAGTGAAATAGTGGAAATAAGCAACAAGAATTAACAAGGCGATCTTAGCCCACTGCGTAGGCAACTTTCTGAGTCAGTGGGATCGTCGGTTCGAATCCTACTGAAAGAAGTCTGATGAGGAAATGTGGTGATTTCCGAAATAGCTATCACTTCTACCACTTTTTCAAATTATTGTTGCTTTTCCACAATAAGTTTTTCATTATAAAACGGCCTCAAGCTCAATAAAAATTGTTGAATATAATTGTTATAAGGCCATAAAATAACAAAAACTTAAGGACGAGCACACCTAAAAGTTAAACATTCTAATAATAGAAATATTAGCAAAAACCAACAAAACCAACAACCACATGATCAAGTGAATTTCAGCAGAATAGCTGCGCTTGATTGTAGTTGGCTTAACAAGTGAAATAGTGGAAATAAGCAACAAGAATTAACAAGGCGAACTTAGCACAGTGCGTAGTGGGATCGTCGGTTCGAATCTACTGAAAGAAGTCTGATGAGGAAATGTAGTGATTTCCGAAATAGCTATCACTTCGACCCTTTTTTCAAATTATTGTTGCTTTTCCATAAAAAGTTTTTCATTAAAAAACGGCCTCAAGATCAATAAAAATTGTTGAATAAAAAAGATTTTCCGTACGTTTCAAAGGCAGTTAAAAAATTCGTATAATTTCCGTCACGAAATTGATATCATAAATTTTTTGTCTCTAGTTCTGTTTTCGTCACTCGAAAATTTTACCTCAAAGAGGTGTTTTATTTGATATACATATACATTTGTATGTAGTTAACTTACATACATAGCCAGTAGAAATTCTATGCACACGACATCGCTGTTGGTGTCATGAGCTTGCTGCTGTGAACAAATTTCAAAATAATTGTTTAATTAGTCCCCAACTCATCTCTAACGGGTACTATTAACGATTTATTGATATGTACGCACTTAGTCAATGAAATTTCATGTGCGGCGTTGGCATACAGAGGGAGTGTTCGCCTGACAAAACTGAGCACCCCGGTTCGAATCTCAGCTGTCGCAAATTTTTATTTGTATTTTTTAAAAGTGACTAGTCGCTTTTTATTCCCGTTTGGGTATAAAGGTGAACAATTAGTCTCTTCATAAGACATGCTCGAACGAAAGCGATCAGTTCCATATAAAGAGATCAAAAGTGGCATTAGTCGCATGCTCCTTTGCGATTGCTCCCGGAGTCATCCCGGAAGAGTCCAATCTTTTGCAGGGTTGCAAGAATCTCCACATACACAACAAACATACAACCTAAATGTATACTATGCACTTAGCTTTAAATTAAATTAAATTTAAAATTTTGCGAATATTTTACCTCAAAAAGTGTTTTATTTGATATCAATTATTTTGGGGTAGCAAATTTAAAATCGACGAAAATACAAACAATAATCTAAATGTTTTATTTTTCTTAAACGAATTGCTAAACATGTTATCTAAATCTAAATTATCTACTCAAATCGATGTGTCAATTGAAACATATAATTTTTCGAATACGGAATAAAGCGAAAAAGAATGATCATATCCTTTGTATTCGAAAAAATTAAAAATAAAAAAAAATTTGAGAAATGATAAAAACTTATCAACTTGGTACCAACTTTGGATACAATAAACAACTGTATTCGTCTGATAGTCTCGTAGTTTATTTTTGTTAAGATATCTACCGGGTGTGGGGCGCACACATGTGCTTTTTTTAAGAAGTTTTACTTCTATCACGTGTACGGTGTTGCACTCGTGATATTAAACTAATGCTTTTTTCTCAAGTAGTTTTGCTCAGTGGCAATTTATACATATGTATGTAAGTATTAGCGGCACATTGGGTGAACTAAATGCATTCATACATACATATTTATGTACAACTTTAGGTAATATTGTACGCGTCTTCCCAGGCAGGTTAAGTGCAGGTGATAAACCCATGTAGCATAGTTAAATACTGTGTATATTAGGGTGGTCCAAAAAATAGTAAAGCCGGAGTTGTACTGCTCTCACCCCCTAGGATTGTTCTATATCGAAAAAAAGTATTCCTCTTTTTTTTTATTTTGAGATCAAAAAATATTTAGAGGTCGCTCAAAGCGCTCGAAGTTTTCCATGTATGTTTATATGGGAAAAATAAAATTTTTCCTAGAAATGGTACTGTGATTAGCACAGCTGCATCCTTCAGCCTGTCAACTCGCGGGAAAATCCCCGATTAGCATGGAATTTCTGTTTAAGTGGCAATCGGGGAATAAGCAATTTTTTTCGGGGCACTGGGTATGTTATTTTTATATCTTAAAGTAACCAAATTAGACGGATATGTTAATTTTTAACCATTTGGCCCTTTTTGGAGCGATATTTTTTCAATTTGAATAGCAATATCTCCACAACAGGAGCTTTCCCAGAAATAAGCTATATACCAGATGAAAGCTAAGGTGGAAACTTAGAATAAAACCAGTTTTTAAGAAAATGCCCGAAAGGTATATTTTCAGCAACCCGATTTTTAGTTTTCAGTCGATAACGTTATGACATATTTATATTTTATGAACGCAAAAGATAGCGGTAGATAGTTTGTTTGAAGACCCTTCTAGTGATATCCACATCAATGTCATGGACTGAGTAGTGCGGCCTCAGTGGTAGTTAAAAAAATTGCCTTTTTTCGAATTTCAGGCATCAGCCGCGCCCACAAAGGCATACGAATCAAGGACGGAACAAAACCTTCTTAGTTTTTTTTTACTTTAATTCCTGAAAGTTGGAAAAAAAATGAAATGAAGGTACGTACAGAGCCACATACATACCAAAGCATCTCGTTGTGGAGACACGAACCAAAACACGTTTACCTCTATATCTTTCCAGCTAGTAGCCGCCCTGCAAAAAATTGGACTAATCCGGGATGACTCCGGGAGCAATCGCAAAGGAGCATGCGACTAATACCACTTTTGATCTCTTTATATGGAATGAACTGATCGATTTTGTTCGAGCATGTCCTATGAGACTAATTGTTCACCTTTATACCCGAACGGGTATAAAAAGCGACTAGTCACTTTTAAAAAATACAAATAAAAATTTGCGCCAGCTGAGACTCGAAACGGGGTGCTCAGTTTTGTCAGGCGAACACTCTCTCCGTGTGCCAATGCCGCACATGGAATTTCATTGACTACGTGCGTAAATATCATAAAATCGTTAATAGTACCCGTTAGAGATGAGTTGGGGACTAATTGATCTCCAATTATACCCATAAGGGAGGAGTCGAGACTAATTGACCTCCATTAGTACCCTTATGAGACTAGTTGGGGCTAATTAATGCCCAATTGTACCCGATTGAGAGTAATCTCGGAATACTCTCTTTAGAGATTAGTCGCACAATTTTTTGCAGGGCGGAACTTAATATATAAGGTATC
This sequence comes from Rhagoletis pomonella, assembly GCF_013731165.1. Taxonomy (NCBI): domain Eukaryota; kingdom Metazoa; phylum Arthropoda; class Insecta; order Diptera; family Tephritidae; genus Rhagoletis; species Rhagoletis pomonella. Next base: position 7,200 of record NW_023458986.1, read on the forward strand.
GTTTGAAAGGTATTGGCCTATAGAATAACACTAAATATGTTGGGTGTACCCACATGCCCCCTTAAACCGGCAGAAGCAAAAAAACGTTTTTTGTTTCGCAACACTTTATCCTAATTTTTAAGAATCCGGTTCATCGTTTATGAAGCTTGAATACATTTTCTAGACACACTCTGCAAGACCTTTCCAACGATATCTCAAACATGTCGATTGGACGTCTGGATAAAAACTTCCAAATCTCGTGTATATATAAGCGAGTCATTTCAGCATGCTACTGTAGCTGCTTTCGCCACTCGCGCGCACTGCCGTGCGCTGTTATGTATATCCATACATGAGCAAACATGCCATACGGAGTTATACCGCTGCTGCTTGAGCAAACCTTTATAATGAAAACAGCTCTGATACTGATTTTATTTTGTGCTTTAAATAGAAAAGTTCTTTATATGCCAAGTATATCTTAAACTGAAGCATTTTCATCTAAGCTAAGGGCCCTTTGTTGATTTTACAATTTTAGCAAAAGTCATTATAAACCATTTATGAGATTGGAAACGAAAAACGTGGAGCGCATATAATACAAAGCATTACATTTAATTGACAATAGTCAAACTACATAACATTGTACAGAGGAAGTACAAATTTGAGATCGATTTTAAGCGGTCGTTATTCATAATCCACATTCATACACATATTACCCCATCATATCAATTCAGGTCTATTACATGCGCCCCACGCTTTTCATTTTCAATCTCATAAATGGTTTATAATGACCTCTGCTAAAATTTCAAAATCAAAAGTTATCTATACAAATTCTATGGGACTAAGAAATATTACTTTCCAATTTTTAGTCCATTTATAAAAGCGTTGTATATTAAAAAGTTTTATTTTATTTTATTTATTTTCTACTTTTTAGTCTTGTCTGTACAAAATTTTGTAATAGGTATTAAAATAATTCAACTTGCAGCGAAAGAGAACGGAAGACTATGCAAGCAAAATTTTGTTTGCTCACGTTTAGTATAAACATACATATATACATACATATATATAGCAGCAGTTAATTTCATTTAAAGAAATCGCGTGTCGTCCATTTCCGCTGTAGCGTATGTAAACAGTGCATATATTTAGGCGCAATGTTTAACTTTTTCTGGCGGGGCGACATCTAGAGTCTCCTAATTGTATCTCCTTGATATATGCCTACAACGAGGTTCTTATCTAGACTAGGTTGATATCTAGAATTTGCCATAAATAGCTTTGCTACATTTTAGTATAAATGGTGGTCTGGACACACAACATTGCAAGTTGAGAAAAGCGTTGTAAAAAGCTAATAAGTGAAGATCAAACGATTGGTTTATTTTGGCAGTGAAAGAGTGGTTTGTTTAGAAATTTGAGTTCAGCTCAATAAAAGAATTTCCGAACAACACCACTCTGTACCTGCCAAAATGTACAAATCGAGTGATCCCTGCTTAAGATGAAGACAAAACATAGGGAGCTGAGAAAACGTTAAAATTTAATGCTAACATTAGTGCTTAGCATACATAAATATCGTCGATGTTTTCGCAAAACTGCCCGTCGACCAGTTGCAAAACCGCCTAAATAGCCATTGTGACAAAAACGAGATTTGGTAACCCTGAACCCCAGGCATCGAGATTTATGCATAAGAATCGTAAAATCGTTACTAAAACAACAGATTTGTAAAATAATAGCTAGAGAAAATACCGCCTATCAAGAAAAACCGTTTTTTCGCTCTAATAAAAAATGGAAGTGCCTAAAATAGGCTGTTTTGCGATAGGTCGATGGGCGGTTTTGCAAAAACTTCGCCGATTTGTATATCCGTACATATGTACGATCTTAAAACGAATGCACGGGAAATTAAAATTTGTGTAACGTTGCTAGAGCACTTTTCAGATTTATGTATTATGTAACACCAAATTATTTGGTTAACAAATTTTTGCGTAGAACGCTGAAACCGAATCGCAAACGCACTTTAGAGAGTCCCACGCTGTCAAACGACAACAATTGACTAAGGGACGTTCAATATCCGGTTAACACAAACCGGAGGTAAAATGTCCATAATGACGTCTAGTAACTTTGACGGAAGCTTAACTTATTTTTTGTTTTCATTTTAGTGCGGTTTTAAAAATCTTTTGCTAAAAAACTTTTGTTACACTATTTTATTGTATTCCTTTGATTGTACATGTTAAATAAAAGCTTGTTTTTAAAAAATATTTTTTTTTTTATTATTTATTTTATTTTTATTTATAAAATGAAAACAGCTCTTATAAAGATTTTATTTTGTTGCTTTAAATAGAAAAGTTCTTTAAATCTAAAATCTATCTTAAACTGAATCATTTTCATCTAAGTTAAGGGTCCGTTGTTCAATGTATGGTTATCACCAGTACATCATTATCGAAGATTTCGACATCATGCATATAACATGTGATCGATAAAGCAGTTGTTGTATTTAATCGGAGATTCCGATTTGTGTTAATCAGACACTTAACAACGGACCCTAAGGGCCAATTTCAAATGAATATTTAAACTGTACTTTAGTTTAATTGTGGATTGCTGTTTAAATTCCATTTAACTTTCGTTGGGATTCAGATCAACTTTATTTAAATATGCCAATCAATTGGCAGCACTGATGCTTGTTCCATGAAATTGTTGTTGCATTTGCTTGTTTGTTTACATTTTGTGCTGAACAGCTGATTGTTTTTTGGTGGGATTTGGTGGGATTGATTAAACAACCTACCAATCAATCTTGGTTATTTGGTACAAACCCAGGGTTGCATATCTCATATTTAAATAGCCAATATTGGCCATTTAAGTTCAGATTAAATGTATGATCTGAAAATGAATATTGAAAATTAATCAACAATCTCTACTTAAGTATGCCATCTGAAATTAGGCCTAAGCCATTTGACCACTTCGGTATGTTAATTATAGACAATTATGTTCCGTTTACCTTTACCATCACATGGCACACGACTATGCAGCATTATCCACATCGCCTTAATAGTATTCAGAAGAAACACATCGTACACAGGGCTGCCAACTTGGCTCAAACCGTGCCATTTTTGGCCGTATTTTACTTCAAATGGCATTCAAATTTTCAATTTAGCACTTAATTTGTCAATTTGGCACTTTCAAAAAATAATAATATTTCAATTCATTTTTGTGAAATCCTTTGCGTGTACTTCTTTTTGTCAACTAAAATTTCCTAATTTCTATAGTGTATACAACTGGTTTATCTTACTTTGCATTGGACTTTTGTTTTAGGAATGTGTTTGTAATTTTAATGCTAAATGAGAAGAATTAAAAAGAATGACAGCGTTTTTGGCACTTTTATTTTTCTATTTGGCACTGTTTTATCCTCAATATGGCACTTCATAGCTAAGAATAGTTGGCAACCCTGATCGTACTAACTGAAATTTTTTCGCCTGCGCGATAGTAGAAGTACCTATGTATGTAAACTTTTAAGATGCAAGTTAATACCAGCTTCACTAGGCCGCATAACGGCAAATATAAACAAATATCCTAAAACTCATGTACCTAAATGGTACTCAATAGAAATCAATACCCAGCTTCACTGGACCACACAACGGCAAATGTAAACAGATATCATAAAACTCAAGTACCTAAATGGTACTCATTAGAAATCGTAATATTTATGGCATTGCAATGCTGAGAATGCAAACACACAAATAACTGTTGCATGTGACACATTTATTTGTCACATATACAGAAATATGAAACCATTGTAAGAATTTGTAAACTAAAAAGGAATTTTAATTTCATTTGAGAATTTTATGTAAACAAAAAATTCCAAGAAATGCGGCTTCTGCATTTATTGTTAGAGTTAAGATTGATATAAAATAAGAAATTATTGTAAAAGTAGTCAGTAAGAGAAAATATTCGGAAATAAACGGACACGCTGTGCGATATTTTTTAAAAACACCAAGTGTGTGTTTAAACAATT
>NW_023458986.1:46169-83673 GCF_013731165.1 Rhagoletis pomonella
ATAGTACAAAGGTACATAATTACTTGCTCTTGACATTATTTTATGTTGCTTACCGGAATTAGTGAAAGTGGATTTTGTGAAATTGGACCCTTCGAACATTTGTATTTGTATTTGTATTTGTATTTATTTATTTAATTTAATGATAATTAGTACATTAAGATATAATCTTTTCTTGCACAACGATGTAAATATAAGCAATTAAATACCTTAACAATAAAAAATACACAGATAAAATATTTAATAATTTAAAGCATTAAGTAATTATAAAACATTAAAACATTAAAAAACATTAAAAAAAAAAAACATTAAAAAACATTAAAAAACATTAAAACATTAAGTAATTATAAAACATTAAATTATAAGAAAAAAAAAGAAAGATAAACATTAATAAACATAATCTAGATTGCGAGAGTCGATAACCATGTTTTCAAGAAATTTTAATTAGAGAAATACTGAAGTATAAGTTTCTTGAAGCTGCCTCTAGACAATAACCTCCTTAGCGACTGAGGAAGGGAGTTCCAAAGTCTAACAGCGTTAACGAAAAACAGTCGGGATGAGCATAAGTAATTGAACTTGGGCACAATTAGAGTTAAAGAGCGAGAGCATTTAGTAAATATGAGTTTTTCATATAGGTATTCCGGTTTCGCAAGAGTAATTAGTTTAAAAATAAAGATGCAGTTCCTGGCATTTAAGAAATTTTGTATGTCGCAGCCAAGTATCGAGTTTCTCAACAAGGAAAGATGGTCAAACTTCTTCAGACCGTATACGTATCTCGTGGCATAATTAAAAGCTACGTCCAACTTGTGCTTAGAGTGAGAATCTAGCTTGCTATAAACTATCTCAGAATACATAATAAGTGGAACTATTAAACTCTGAACCAACTTTTTCTTAGTGGCTAAAGGAACATATTGCGAAGTAATTCTAAGATATCGAAGAGTATAATATATTTTGCTCACAGTTTTGTTAACATGATCCTCACAAGTTAGCTTAGAGTTAATGACAAACCCAAGATTTGTAACTTTGTCAACTACTTTAAGTGGGCTAGTACCAATATGCAAAAGCGGAATCACGGAATGCTCAACTTTTTCCTTAAATATGGGTAGTACATATGACTTCTGCGCGTTAAGATGAAGTAGGTTTTCCTTCGACCACTCAAAGATGGAGTGCAAATCCTCATTAAGCCTATAACTAAGGTCTTCGACCAACCCTATTCTGTTGGAGAGATACAGTTGTACGTCATCTGCATACGCATGTACATTGGCATTTGAGCATCTCGTAAATACATCGTTGATAAACATACTAAATAGTAAAGGGCCAAGAATAGAGCCTTGTGGCACGCCTGAAGAGATGGGGGCGAGCTCAGAGAGCTTATTACCAGACCTAACTTTTTGGAACCTATTACTTAAGTAATCTTTAAGCAGCCTTACTGCGCTTTCACTAAAACCAAAATAGTTAGATAACTTATTGCACAACAATGTGTGATTAACTGAATCGAAGGCCTTGGAAAAATTGTGTTATTAATACTATGACAGAGAACACGCAGTATACGTCGCATGAATATGCGGATATTCACCTAATTTACGGTGAAGCTTTGCCCGGTTTGTAGTTGCAGTTAAAGAAAACACATGAAAAGGCACGATTTTTTTTAAATTTGAAATAATGTAAATATTTCAAAAACGGTGACACTTTTAGCTGAAAATTTTTTGTTTATCAGTGAGCTCACCCCCCCACCTACCTTGCCCTAAAGTTTGGCACAAGCTTCTGGGACACCCTGTATAGTACTAAATGCTAATCATATTGTAATTTTCATTATGCTATTTTTAGAACCTGCAAGTGGCCTTGGGGGCGGCGGATGAAAATTTCCGCCTAGTCGTGGACGAAGATTTCGACACCATCCTCTTACCTCCATTAACGGTGTCAGAAGGCGAATCGGAGCTTCGGTGCGAAACTCCGAGGCAGACACCGCGCAGGACCGCCAAGCGAAAACGGACGGAGGAATCGCCAACAAAGGCAAAATTTTTGAAAATTGCCGAAGCACAGGCCGAATCGGAAAGGGTATTTATTTTAATATTGTATTTTTTTGCATTATTAATAAAACTCATATTTTCTTAGATGCTTGCTGAAAGTGCTGCTACGAACGCGGAGGCCAACCGTTCTAATGCTGGGGCAATTAGCAGGATGGGTGCTGCCACGGAACAAATGGCTACCGCCACTGCAACAATGGAAGTTAACGCTTGTATAAATTTTCTTAGAGTTAACTTCGAAATTATATAAGTTTTCTGATTTACTTAGTCTATTTATGGGTATTTTTAATTAAAACTGTCGGTTTTTAAGTAAACATTCAATTTTAAATTAACGAGTTTTTGGCTTTTCATGCAAATTGCTAAAAATTCTAAAATATACGTGTCACCAATAAAAAAAATCCCGACGTGCTAGAAAGAACCAAAGATGTATTTTAATTTAACATACAGGTATTAAAAAAATAACATAATTATTGGAGCGGGGGAAAAAAATTAAATTGCGCAGGCCTATGTAATAGATTAAGGTTATTATTAATTTATTTATAGTTGGAGTGTCTTTTTACTGGTTTGTTTTTTAAATGAATTGTATTTTAAGAATGTGGTTTTCCGAATTTGTTTTTTAGTGATAAGTATTCGTTCCTTGAGTATACGGTATTTTTTTTAAGTATTCGCAATGTTTTTCGTGCTATAAATCTGTGTTATTTTTCTTTTAAAAACCTGGCTTATATTTTGATAAACCTATACAAATCCAAGCTTCACACTGTGTACATAATTTAGAAGTATGTGGCGAAGTTTCATCAAAATTGCAAACTTTTAAATAAGAATTTCTCTAAATTTAGAAATTCTCATTAAAAAGTTTGTAATTTTCATTAAACTTTGGAGAATACTTCTTAACTATGTATACAGTTTAAAACTTGAATTTGTATGGTGTTTGTTAAAATGTAAGCCTTTAAAAAAATTAAAAAACCTTTATGGCATGAAAAACATTTCGAATATTTACAAAAAATCACCGATTTAATAAATGAATTATTTAATTTTTATTTATTGAAAGCTTAGCTTTAGTAACCATTATTACCTTATTTAATTTTTCTGATGTTACTGTACTGAGTTATTGTTGTTTTCGCAATAAATGAAATGACAACATGAAATTAAATTTTGTGTGTACCTGACTTATTTAATTTTATATTTTTAATTTAGACAGCAGCATTTAATGCGTAGTTCATTGACATATATTATTTATTATGTCAATAAAGAATTAATTTCTGAGGCTAAATAGTTTGCTTTTATTTCATTAGTTTTCTTACCGGCTACTGAAATTTTCTAGTGAAACCTAAATATCGTCACCTGAAATGCAAAAAGACGTAACAAGATCGTCGCTGAAATTCAAAAAGTCAACTAATAAAAAATCTAAAATTCAGTTTTTGTTCGATATGAAGGATTTTATCGACTTACAACTCTTACATCGTATAATAAAAATAATAAAAATTTTTAGTCACGACTCTTTCCATTTCAGTTACGATGTTGTGACGTCTTTTTTGCATTTCAGGTGACGATATGTACTTATAGTTGAATATAATTTGGTTGTGATTCAAAAGAACCATTTGATTACTAGTTCCAAATTAGCACTTTTTTACTTGTTGTAAATAAACTGGCAAAGTTAAATATTGCATTATATACATAATGCCAAATTTTGAGTTGTGTCACTTTTGAAGATAGTGTGCGATATGTACATATTTGGTACTTATTAAATAAGTGTCAGGGTGCCGGTAAGGTTACGGCATAATCCTTTTTGGTTATCAAACCGGTTCTTTAATTGACGTAATGCGCATTTGCCAGCCGTGTACCAGTGTGACCCTTACCCAGCGCCCATTAGCCAGTTTCTCCGGGTTTCTAAAAATATACAAGAATCAAAACCAATGAATATATTTCCAAACCTTTAGAAAAAATATTGTGGCTGTTCAGGATATTGTGGAAATGGTTTTGGATTTGCAGTTGGAATTGCATTTGCAACTTTTATGCTTGCTTCCATGGCAATCGTGTATATTTTATTGTTGCGAGTTTACAAATGCAACGGATATGCAAATGTAAGAGCATATGCACATGATCCTGAATAGCCCTATTGTTTTTCAATTACCCAAATTTAGTAGTATCCGGTTCAAGTTTGAGAAATTGTCAGATTGAAAATCTATTTAAAAAAAAAAAAAGCAAGCATTAACAAATATACATTCCAAATCTCCAACATTTCTTCTATACATTACCCTGCACACGCCCAACAGCGGCAGCCTCTGCCTCTTCGTGCATTGCTTTTGCGCTGTGTTGAATACTCCGCTTCGGTATGCATGATTTAAGACGAACCCTAACGAACCATCATCTCACCATTCCTGTCGTGTTCGATGCTGTTGTTAGTAAGCAGGCCCATCAACGCGAAGGGCATGCATTTTAATTCAAAGGTGCTCTCTCGCTTAAGCTTGTATTGCGCGACTGGTGTATCAATATCTTGCCGCTGGCACTGCTTTCCATACTGGAAAGCGCACGCAGATTATACAGCAACGCAGATATAACTTGCCAAATGAGTGCCTGCCATGTGGGCGGGTTAAACTTTGCCGCAGTGACTATGCAAAGCTGTGGGCAACGCAAGGCTTAACAATTAAAAAATCCGTAAATACCATCTGAAAACACTGGAATGCGGTACGTATCACCGGCTCGCTGAAATGATGAAATATGTAAACAGATTTCTTTGAAAATGATACTAAACAGGACACGCAATTTTACCCATGGTGTTCATTTACACTCCGATGTGGCTCAGGCAGAGCAGCGAGTATTATACCAACAGAATTGATGTAGTAGTGTATCTCTTTTTGTAAATAACCCTTCACAATACCATTCCCCACAATACTTGCTACGATTGAGGGCGCGATTGGCAAACTGAGTAGCTAAACGCATGTAACATACAGGGCATGTGCTGGCGCATTGGGGAATTCATTGAAGAAACAGGCGGTGCTGAAAATGCGCGTTTGTTTAAATTTTTTAATTGAATGCAAAAAGTACGTACTTACATACATATATGCCACTGCACTGACATTCTCCGTTTCCCAAATCATTTTGGAAAGTAAACAAAGGAAAAGTGTACTTGTGCTAGGCCGCATAAAATGATGGTCGTAGTCATTTGACATCGTCCAGTTACGATATTCTTCTTCAACTGCCTTTTAAGCAACTGCTTTTTCTCCAAATGATGACTATTTTGCACGAAAAATGCATTTAAAGCAGGTGGAAAGCAAGCTAGCAAGGGCAATGCTCACGAATATGGCTTATTTTGCATTATAATACTAAGTAGAGCATGTGGGAAGAAAGAGCAAGACTTAAAAATTTTTTAAAGGTACTTTAAAAAGTAAAAACTCACCGAGTCTAGTCATGTGCAAAGAAAATCCCAACGTTAGTATCAACACACGATTCAGATTATCACTTTCGCTCGATGCCACAGAAACAGGTAGTTGTTCGCTGAAATAACGAGATATTTGTGGTTGCATTACTAAGTCCAGTGATTAGCGGGCTTTCACCACAAATTCAATTGCGAAACGGTCGCACAGTGTAAAGTAGCTGACCGCGATGCTGGGCTGGTTGTGATGTAAACGATATAGGAACATTTCACGCAGTATATGTAGTATTGATGCTTGAAAACAGCGAGCAGCAATTGCTGAATGAAACAATTGTAAAAAGATGGTTTGTTTTAGGGCTGTGCGATTATTCGATTACTCGAGCAAGTTGGTTTATCAGTTGTTCGGTTAATCAATTACTCCCAGTAATCAATATTTTGATTAGATAGATAATGATTAATACGATATAAATTAAGATAGATCAATTAATCGCACAGCTCTAGTTTGCTTCTTCCGAATAGCTTACGCAAGAATCCTCTTAATGCCCACCGGTTCGATTTTGGTGTGAACGAGGAACCGTACATAGCTTTCTACTAAAGCCGGCGCAGGTATGGAACTTTTTGATTGAGGCTGTAAAAACAAATAAAATGAATTTAGCTGCTTGGTTCCAAACAAAAAATTTGACCTGCATTACCTGTGGATCAGCGACATTTTACTGTGCACAGTTAAACTATCCAAAACAGCCATAAAGAACGGCGGTTGCCCCACAGCTGCAGTTTTATCGTTGCCATTTAACGCCTCGCTAAGTATATTCATTGATTCTGGAAAGTACTACACATTGATTTGTTAAAAATGCATTACATATATGTATAATGCGTAAATTGTTGCCCATGCTTATGGACATCATTGTTTTGTGAAGAGCAAGATGCTGAAGAAAGCTGTTGACAAATAAAGGAGTTAGTTGACGTGCACTGAACAAGTCTAGAAAATTATTGCAGTCGTTCATTTTAAATGCAAAATAAAGTAAAATAAAACATTGTTTTTTATACTTAAATGAAGTTCATATAATTTGCTGTAAATGCACTTACTTGCGTCCCTCGGCTGATGGCTGGCCTACCATCGAGACGATCGTTGATGGCATATATATTTAGTAAAGTGAATATTTAAAAAAAATTTGCTATAATTCGTTGTTGGACACGTTTTCCTATTGAAGAAGGTGCTTCAGAATTGTTATCAGTGCTTAGTGTTTCGGCATCATAAACAACCCTATCGTCGAAATCGGTTGTTTGATCGCACAAACGAAGATTATGTAATGTTGCGCACGCGTTGACTACTCGGCCAGCAAAACCGGGGTCATACAAAAGAACTCTTTGCTGTGATAAGCACCGCTATGTACCTTTAAGGACGCCAAAGAGTCTCTCGATCGGGTTACGCGCTTTACATAGTGCCTCGTTGTACCGAAACTTTGGCGTTCCTTCTGGCTCGTTAGATAGAGGTGTCATCAGCCATGGCTCCAACGGATATCCAGAATCGCCTGTAATTATTTTCTTTTAATATTCTAATTCATATGGAATTAAAATAGCTTACCAATCAAAAATGTGTTGTGATTTCCATTTTCAAACGACCGCTGCATGACCCGACGCGCTGCAGAAAAGCTCCAAATAAATGAATCATGCCGTGCTCCCGGAAATTTTGCATTTACGTTTAAAATTTTAAGATTTGGGTCACATATCTATAAGTTTTAACAATCATAAAATAACAATATAAATGTACCAGATTTGTTCTTACCATTTGCACGTTGATCGAATGGTACCCATGGTGATTGACTTAATTTGATTCGTTATTTTTGGGAGCCAAAATAGAGACATGAGTGCAGTCGATTGCACCGATAGTTCCTGCTACAAATGGTGGAGGTGCAGACGCAAAAATTTCCTTTGCGGCTTGGCACTCCAGTTGCGTCATAGGGAACTTCACTTTAGTGGTAAACATTGAATTGTTGATCGCGTCAGTCACACGGTGTATGCAACAGCTTATCGATGTTTGGCTCATGGAAATGCCCCACTGTTCTCCTACTGGGCGTTGATGGCATCCAGTGACATAAAACCTTAGAGCCGCTAGAACCTTTAACGAGTACATAAACGCATGCTTATATAAGATGCTTTCTAGCGGTAGTACGAATTAAACGTTTTACAGGAAAAGCTGTTCCACGTCCCATAAGGCTTATAAAAGGTAAAAACAGATATTTCAGTAAACCCTGCAGTTCGTACTACCGCTGGAACGCAGTTAAAATATTCAATAAAGTTGAGGAATATTGGTTTACCTACTTTTCGGTCGATAGCACTGTTATTCGTGATCCTCGTAACTGGTTATCAAGTTGCGACACCACATTTTCAGCCATGCCGGGACTAAGTCTATATAGCCTCCGGAACTCCCTTGGCGTTAGTTCGAATGGGTTGTCGATTTCGCGAAGCCTACGCCGGTCAATTCTTATCATTATCATTATCATATAAATATGATGCAATGTATGCAAACGCCATTTTTTAACACAATTTTATAAATTTCTTCAATTTAATTTCACAGCAAAATTTGCAAACAACAGCTTAACAACGAAAAACTAGATCCTGTTAGCTTAACCACAAAAAATATTGTCACCAAACAGCTGACTGCGTTTGTTAACACTAAACAATAACAAATATGGTTAAAGGTGATACACAATCACTTAACCCCAAAAAAAGTTGTTAACTAGAGATAACAACGTGAAATGTGGTTAAAATTAGATTCAGAATCGCATTACTGGTAAGTCATGTTATTTTTCAGGTAGGTTTTGCCGAGGGAAGTAAGAATCGAGATACGCAATTTTTGTCACATACCCACACAATCTTGATTTACTGTTAAAAAAAAAACGGTTTTCCGCACTTATAAGCCTGTAACTCAGTTGACTATATACCGATTTTAGACCTTTCGAATGATATATGTATATAAACTTTTAGAAAACTTAAGAGATCTGTGTGTATTTTCTGTGTTCATTTTTTTCGTCTTTTTTCAAATTTGGCAAAGTTTTCACGCACTATTTTATTACGCAACTATACTACTCCTGAATTGATGCAAAATTAACATTTAATATATAGTGATTTTTACTTTCAAAAATCGGGGGAAAGTTATTCAACCTTTCATAAGAAAAAGAAAAGTAAGATTTCTCCTTGTAGTCAACGCAATATTCTGAAATAATTTGTCATGAAAATTTGAATATCGCATTTAATTTTTAGCCGACTTTGTAAAAATAAACATCAGTTTTACTCGATATTAAATATACTTTTCTCTTAAATTTTGTAAACGTTTATAGATATAAACATAGACCCATCATTCGAAAGAACTCGGTTGAGAAGCAACTCATTTAACTCATTAACAAGCTTATAAGGGCACAAAAGTGTGTGTAGCTATCACCAAATGGTAACGCGTGTCGCATCGCGTATCGTATCGCTCTAATGTGCACTGCGCGCATTTCATATGGCATCGGGTATCGTATCGCGTATCGTATCGCATATCGCATAGCATATCGTATCGCTATAATGTGCACCGTGCCTAAGCCATTGTGATTACAAATTTTAAGGGTTACTTCGGTTAACTTTTGTACTTTCTATGAGTATAAATGCCTGCCTACATATAACTTACTCGTAGACTTGGTGTTCGCCACGCTCGTCAAAATATCGAATTTGTCAGCATTCAACTTTTCAATAAGAAACGTAGTTTAATCTTTTTTTAATTGTAAAAATAAATAATTTATTTATTTTAGTATAAATAATGAAAATATTAAAAAATGGTGGCTGTCGTGCAAGTGTTAGAGAATTTAAGCGCACCTAAAGTTTTGTAGCGGTACATGGCCCAATAAGCAAGTGAATTAATAAGGCAGCTCTCTCGCACTATGTTCTGCCATTCGGCTATAGTATGCACAATTTTCAAATAAGATATTGTCAAATCAGTATAACAGGGCAGTTCTGACGACTGTCTTTCAACTCACCACAGTCTTTCGAAAGACAAAAGTCTTTCGTAAGACAATTGTCAACTATCTTGAAAGCTCGTTACTGTCTTTTGAAAGACCATTTGAAAGATCTGCTAACGAGGAGGACTTAGCGTTATGCCGTTCGCCTTTTAGCAATAAGTTTTTAAAAAATGAAATCAAATAAAAAAATATATACGTTTTTCTTTTTAAAAGAACTGTAACTAATAAGTAAAAGAAAACTATATTAACAAATTATTAAATAAATGTTATGGAACGAGGTAAATTAAAAATGTTTGCATGCAGTTTCAACCGGACTATGAAAAAAATCAAGAAGTTGTTAGCAAAGAAATATTGATGCACAAACTTTTGTTTGATTGTAACGTCAAAGATTGCTTCTTAAATGTAGAATTTGCACTAAGAATGTACCTTTCTCTCATAATCACCAACAGTTCAACAGAAAGGTTATTTCTAAACTGAAGCTGATAAAAAACCGATTTCGGACGTCCATGACGGAAAACAAGCTGAATTTTTTGGCTTTACTGATAATCGAAAATTAAGTTTTGAGGCAAATCAACCCCGATGTTGTTATCAACGATTTCATTATTACAATGAGTGGATATAGATGGAAACCAATAAGAATAAATTAGTTAGTTTATTTGTATTTTCTAGCATTAATCTTTATATTCTGAATTTATGGGAGTAAATTCACATAAATTAACATACATATGTATGTATTAGGGATTTAAATTTTTTTCGATATTTTCCGGAATTTTTTTGATCTCGTTATTACAATTCCAAGATTAGTCTCGGGATCTAGATATTCATTATTTTTCATCAACTTAATATGAAAAAATTGCATCAATACTGTTTGGGAAGCCCTCCTACTAAACAAAAAATAATAAATAAATGGGTTTGAAACCTATGTTTTTATTTAAAGTGAAAGTTATTTCATTAGTAACAAAACAAAAGACAGTTATTAAATATATATGCATTTAAAATACTTTAGCGTGTTCATATCTGATAAAGAAACTTAACTCTTTCTTAACTCTTTCGCGACTACTGGGAGACCATGTACCAGCTACATTCAAAAACATTTATCCGTTTTATTATTCATTAAAACTTCTATCTAATTTGTCCGAATACATGTTCTGAGTTTTATTCATGATAAAAATCCGCCCGCAAAACATATTTTCTCTGTTATATCTGGTACCACTGGTCAAGTTTGCGAGCACATGCTTAAAAATTTCGGCGATCTTGCCGGACAAAAGGTGTCAAAAAGAATGTTTTTCAATAGCCATTTTGTTTGTACGTAGGTATTCTCAAATTCCACTTGCTCTTTATTAAATACGGCTTTAAAATGTCAGTAAAGGTGAGTTTCATATAAATTTCATAATTTTGGGATATATTGTCCCAGTTTGTGTTTTACGTGGGACTGATTTGTACCAATTCGTGTTTGCCCAGATGTCGAAGAAAAGATACCCGGCGGAAGAAAAATTCAGTGCAATGTAGAATAAAAATATGGGTACCCAATGAAAGAGAATTTTCTGCAAAATTAAAAAAGTTATGGTTACAATCACAAATATGTAGGTATTGAAAATGCCCCTTTAATCAATTTTATTTTTTAAGCTAATAAAGTTGAAAGGACGGGGGCATTTTCAATAGCTACCCGTCCTTATGCACCAATATATTTGATCTGTTTTAATTCTACAGAACTTTCTCTTTAATTTGATACCCATACTGGTTTTTAAATACATTGAACTGAATTTTTTTAAATATGGGAGGTTCCATGGGAAAGTGAACCTCAGTGTAAAAATTATTTTCTTTATAAAACTAACAAACGTGTGGATAAGTCATTTGTAAAAATCTTGAATCAACCAAAAAATTACAAATTAAAGCTTTAAATGCATTTTTATTACCTTTTTTACGTGTTGAAATCAAGTTCTAAGTAAATTTTTTGAGTGAGTTTTAAGTAGGTTGTGTTGAAAGTACTGTCAAATAATATGCGATTCATAATTCAAGTGTTTGGTAAGAAAAATATATAGCAGAACTCATCTGCTTTTAATAAAATTGTGTTGTATATTAAACTGTTTGACTGCTTTATCTATATTATGAGTTATTATTAAGCAGTATTGGTCTTGTCCCAACCGTGACAAAAAAGCTAAAAGTGGTTATATTTAATTAGCCCTTAAAGGGTAACGTTATTTTGCATACTTTAAAGGTAACCTTCGTCGAATCGTCGAGCGGACTCGTCCATTATCTATATACCCTTGTGGTCAGCTGATTAAGTTAAGTTACATTTTGACCAGTTTTGGTTTTTTATTTTGTTAATCTAAAGTTTATAGTTTTTTTATAAAAGTCTAGTACATTACCTAACCAGAACCACATAAATCTAAATTTCAAACTTCGTACAAAGATTAAAAAAATTCAAAAAACTTAAGCAATTACACCCAAAAATTTTAAACTTTTTGTTCAGAATTTTTAGGTATATATATAAAAGGCACCATCCTAAGATAAAACGTGAGTGAATTTAACCCCTACTTGGCTTCTTATATTTTTTACTAACTAATCTTTATATATGGACCACACTAAAAGCTCCTTTTCATATAAAAATTTGTACGTGTCCTACCCGTGAAAAACGTTGTCCCAGCCGTTACAGAGGAATTTCGGATTTTTTGTATAATAAAGCCATAATTTTTTTGTAGTTTTTGCTTTGTTTGTGTTCATGTTTCTTTGTTTTATTGTAAGACATCAAGTTCACAGAGAAAAGTGAAATAAATTCGCAGAGTTTCCATAAAATACATCTGCTCCAAAAAGCATCTGTTTTTGACCTACTCATATTTTTTTAAATTCCAAAGTCCTTTTTAAAAAATCCTGACGTCAGAGAGAAAAACTGAATATGCGATTTTACTATATTTGGCCCATGGTTTCGCGAATATATTAATTTTTGTGTGTGTAAAATTGCCTGTCGATCGGTATTATGTGATCCCGGGATACCAGGATTAACATCCCTAGTAAGAACATATGTAAAAAATTAAAACGTTTTTTTTTGTTCCGTACCCGGGGCCGCCGTTGGCCTTAGTACTCACTCCCTGGAGTCCGCACCACGGAAAGAGCCTAGGGATCCTAATCAGGCACTGAAACCTCATTGATTTAGCGTATTTGGTGATTTATCGAGCTTTTTATAGCGCACAATTTCAAGATTTTCTGGCATATTTTTGCCAGCCCTTGTTATCAATACCGTGCTTATGGCGAAATCGGTATGCAGCAGTGCTGTGTAATGATTGAATCAATTGAGTGTGCATTCTCATTTTATTCGTTTCAAAATTGTGATTGTTTGATTTAAAAAATTTAACAACCACTCTTGAGATTGGTTTACAAATTGTAAACACAAAATATGTAGTCAGGGCTATCACAGGATCCATCGTAGCTTCGATTTTCGTAAAATCTACGAAAGTGCTATCACAGAATCCGAATAGCTACGAACGTAAAATCGAAATTCGTAGAGAGCCTTCATTGATTCCGTTCGTAATGAAGATTCGTACAGATACTCTACGACAAGTTTACGCTGTCGGAGCAAAGAATAAAATCACTGAATCTTAAAAATAATGAAAAAGGTGCTGTGAGAAATTAGTATGATTCTTATTGTGTTAAGTATGTCCAATCATTTGTTATTTTTACTCAGTCAGTCCTTTGTAATAGTCATTCAGTCTGTCGTTTGTAATAGTCATTCAGTCGGTCTTGTAATAGCTTAAGTTTTGGATTTGCTAAATAAATTTACAACCCTGTGTTCTACTTTCGCTTTGCTCTGTTTCGCGATCCCGCTAATTGAATTGCCATATAAATTCGGGCAACGGCACAAATTGTCATCCATCACGCGAGCAAACCGAGGGTAGAACACTGGAAAATAAACTTGCGCAAGTGCGCATGTTAAACCAAAATCTCGGTGTCGTGATAGGTGCATTATTGTTAATAATAAATATTTATTATAATCCAAATTTGTTTTAGTTTGATGTAATTTCATATATTTTTGTAAGCGTAGACTTAAAATACCAATGCCATACATATATATATATATATGTATTAGAGGGCTGCATGAATGCATTCAAAGCGGCTTATGAATTATTCATATACAAAACGAATGACTGATTTTGGCTTCAAATTTTTTGAATTTGAGTGAATAGCTGTTCTGATATTTGTGTCGACATCACAATATTCAAACAAAGTGAAAATAAATTGAATTGAAATAAATGACAATTTTGTGTATGAATATCCAAAAATATTTTTTCTATGCACATATGTACAAACATGCAATGTATGCATGTATGTATTGCTGCGCTCCTATTACATACGAAAAAACTTGTTTGTAGAAAAAAACTTTTACCGAAATGAGTTTGAATGATTTGAATGTTTTCCATTCATTCATTCACATTCTTCCATTTGAAGGTAGAAAATATAAAACAAAATGTATATTCATAACTTACAAAATTCCAAACGCTGAGTGTTTTGTATGTGAAGTAAAATATTCAAATCTACTGTACTCTGGTTGTCTAGAAGTTTGAATGAATTCATGCAGCCCTCTAATATATATGTACATACATACATTCATCTGCTAGACGCTATTTAATTAATGAATATTTTTTATGAAGCGAGGAAATTCTAATAGTTTAACAACAATTTATTAGGAAAGAAACCTTATTACTTTAATATCATTAAAATTAATATATATATATTTTTTTTTTTTCTCTTTAAAAGAATAAAATCCAAACTAGAAAATCAAATTTATTAAAAAAAAATAAACAAAAGTTAAATAAAAGAAGAAAAAACAGCTCCGCTGCCCGACGACTCGGACTCGAACCCGGATCTCTCAACTAGCAGTCTAGTGCTTTGCCCACTCGGCCATTGTGACTTCTGGGGCAGCGTGAGCAAAATGGCATACGTAAATGTCTATTATTTCTTTTGCACTAGCTAATTTCGTATCAGCATTCGAAGCTGGCAACGATATTTTCGAGTTCACTCGGATTCAGTGATAGCAATTTTTTCGTATTCGTAGCAGGCATTCGGATTCGTAGATTTTCTACGATGGATTCCGTGATAGCCCTGAGTGTGTTATGGAATGGTTGACACCCATTCACATAGAGAATGTGAATGCAAAAAAACTCAATCATGTATGATTGTACGTTTATGTGAATGCAATCTGTCATTATCATTCAGTACTAATACTATTTGTTGTTGTTGTTAAAATGTGAAACCAGAAGATTGCCATCTCCCTTAAAATAAGTAAACAAATAAATATTTGGTGCTAAAATATTTTTCTAAGTGGTTGGCCGAGCTTCTGCTCAAACTTGAGGCATGAATTCTGTTGTTGTGGCACAAATGGAGACACCTATGTACATATTTAAGGCTGACTCCGAACACCAAATTATTTTATAAGAAGAGTTTTCAAGGCAGAAATATACTCGAAGGTTTGCCATTGCGTGCCGAAGGACGATTGCTATTTGGGGTTATGATCTGACCAGGTATTTAACCATGGTCCTATGGAGTGGAAGTACGCACATGTAATCACTCTGCTACGGCGGCCGCCGTAAGTACATGCTATACATATGTATGTACACATATTCGGTTAATTGTTCTCAAAACGCATAAAAACGATAGTATGCTTGCAAACAAATAATAACATTTTGTGATAAACAGTTTTACAAATGTATTTGCACTTCAAATTTGAGTTTTAATAAAGTATTAGTATAAATTATTATTATAAATTATTATCTTAATAAATAAATATAAAAATATTTATATTTGGCAACTCTTGGACTTTTCTTCATTCGTAACGAATGACACATGTAAACAAAATAAAACATAATTGTAATTTTACAAATTTAAAGCAAACGGGCGTTCTTTACAAAAAAATGTAGTTAGGTATCGAATTGCGCATATTTTACAATATCAAGTGCCCCCAAGAAGTGTTAAACCACTAAATAGCTTAAAAAACGCTTTCAAAAATTCGAAACGAGAGTGAAGTGCAGTGTTCAATTGTGATCGAAATTGCAGGCAAAATTTGTGCGTGTGTAATTAATGTTTTATTTGAAGAAATATTGCCCCTTGCCGTAAAAAATTAGCAAACCAAAGACCCGCCCTTCCCACATAATACTTGAATAACCCCTTAATTAACATTTGCTTGTTTTGTGCACGCACGGCCAGTTAAACGGGCATGTCTGAATCAATTTCCTTCATCATTCTTAGGAATTTGATCTGCATTTTTATTGCTATCTGTTGCAAATAGACATTTTAGGAACTAAATAGATTCTAAAATCTCTGTACACAAGCGCACTTATTTTTAACAGTTTCCAGTTTATGTAATATTAATATTATGTAAAACAGCTTTTATTTATTTTATGTTATATGTGATTTCAGGAAGCGTCGAATACAAAAAAGTGCTGTGACTGGGTTTATGTAATTTAAAATTGTGTTGCTGATTTCTAATAATAATAGAAAGGCGCTTACGCATCGATGGCCCTCTGCAATAACGACACAACTCAAAATTTCATATATTTCAGTAGAAAAAATCAAAGAATTTTTGTTTCGTAATTTAGCAATAATATGTCTTGGAACGTAATAATTCCGGATTATTTGCAGTCATATTGTAAGCATTCAAATTATGTCTTTTTCTAAAGATTCAGTAAGTGTTGGACTGCAAAAATACGAAATAAGTAACAATTCGTATGTAGTTAAACGAAAAAAATTCCATTGTGTTGTGTGTGCTGAACAACGGCACAAAATGAAAAGTGTCGTTATTTCACAGTTTGTGACTTATGCCAATATTCACAATTAATGTTAGACATTTGCCATTGTTCAGTAGTAAGGGTTGGCTACTTCGGTTTATGAGGTGGGTTTTGTTGAAGGCTGAGGTATGCTCAGCCGACCCAGGGTACAATGGAGGTCCCACTAACCCCCACCAAATAAAACACAATAGTTAGTGTAGTACGGAGAACACACTCACACACACGAGGTGAGATATGGCCAGAGCGCCGGCAACCTTTCGTCCAAGAAGTGAGAGAGAGGGAGAGTAACAGCGGCTATGGGTCGGTAACGGTGAGAATAACAACGGCTACGGGTCGGTAGCGTTGAGAATAACAACGGCTATAGATCGGTAACGGTGAGAGTGACAGCACTCGGTGACGACGGTGAGAGTGACAGCACTCGCTGACGACGGTGAGCGCAACGGCAATGCGAACGGCGGTGATACTCGGGGACGACGGTGATGCCGGTGAGAGTAGCGGCAATGAGAGCGACGGTGATACTCTACGGCGACGGTGATAGCGGTCCTGGCCTGCGGCGAGTGGCAGCAATGGCCCCAATAACGATGACGGTGAGGTAGTAATGGCCCAGCTGGTGACGACTTACGGTGATAGTGGCGGCGGCCTGCAATGAGGAGACTGATTAGTGGGCCCTAAGGACACACCTGTGCGCCCCTCGTACAAGTTGCACACTAACGATGTAGGTGCGGAACGGTTTGCGGCACGAGTGAGTGCGATCTTCCACGGCGGCTTTGGGACCTGTACGAGGGGAGTACATCGTTGCAAATAGCAACGACAACGTCTACAAAGTATGACGATGCATCTACACTCTGCGACGACCCCTCCTATAGTCCCCTCGGCCATGTGACGTTCTGCGTAGGCGATCGGATTGCGCTCATCTGCCAAAAGACGACGTACGCGCTCCCTTACCTACGGAGACTGATAGCGGATGAGCACTTGTAGAGAACCTTATACCCGTCGTCGCACAAGTCGGTTGCGAAGTAAGACGAGCTGAAAAAGTTTTACAAGTTTTTGCGCAAGTGCCCAACGAACTTCCCACGTGTGTTTGGGCGCATGCCTGCTTATGTTTTGCTTCTTGCGTATTCTATTTTTAGCGCATGCTGGTATGTGTGTGTATGTGCGCTGTGAATATTCTACCCATATGTATGTACATTGTATGTACATGACTGGTGTATGTGGGTAAGCATATCGTATGTTCATACATATTTACAACGTAGGATAGATTTGTGGTAGGTCGTGGTTGCAAATATTGTAGCGTAGTGAATGCTACGTTACAGGTTTTATGCCAAATGGCAAAACTTTGCCTCTGCCGGATTGGTAACAACAAAGCCTATGTCGATTTGCCACAGAAGAATATGGTTATTTATAAACCCAATCCACTATATATCTCACAAACCTGAGTTGTTCCGTTATTACAAAGGACCATCGACATATGTAAGTGTTTGACCGAGCTATTCCTCCGATTGTGGCATGCGCCTTGATGTTGGCGCACAAAGTTTTACGCCGACTGCTGCCAGGGGCCGACCACTATTACAAAAAACTTTTTTCTTTTTTGATGTAGGCCGGAACTGGGCTCGAACCCTCACCCTGCGGAATGGTAGTGCGCACTTCTAACCACTACACCACAGCGAATGCTTAATTAATTTTAATCATTAATCGCGATTAACCATTTATTTGTTAATTTTTAATCATTCATAGACCAACATTTTGCCGACAATACTCGCATGAGATAGTCCCAAATTTTCACAAAAGAGAAAAGTGATTTTCTTCAAAACTTTTGAATGACATCTTGACTGAACTTACTAATTCGGAATTTCTACTATTACTTATAGAGTAGGCTATTCATATAGTCTGGGTTATAAATAACAATTTTTCTATTATAAGTTCCATAAATATTAGGAGACTTTTATGGTTTAATTTATTTTTTGCACATAAACTTGTATCTTGAACTTCTTTTTCCAAAAAGTGAGGTTGTCAAAATTTTAATAGATGTCGGATGTACGGCAATTTTCTAAAAAGATCTCTTAATAGATTAGTTCATGAAAATTATTCCAAACGAAAACTTAAAATTGATAAAAAAAATCTTAACTTAATTTAACTAATTTATATTAGAGGTTTTAAGTTTATCCCACTGTAAGTGTGAAATTAGTTGCTATGTGTTTCCATGATACAAAAAACCAATTGACAAGGTTGTAAAATTTCATGCTACCATACGCAGTATCTAAAATCCTTCAAATTTTATTATTAATTTTTTGTTTGCTTAAAAACATTTTATTCTTAGAATCGAAATTTTACCAAGCAAAATGTCTTTTTTTTAATAAATGAGGCTATTGCTCAATAAATTGATAATTGTTGTTCTCATTTGCACACTTCACACCAACTCAAATATTGAACAATGAAATATATTTTAACAACGATATAGTTTAATGGTCAAACACATATGAAGGATTCACAAGAGGTGTTAAGCGTCGTAATGTGTTAAAGTCTTACAACTTTTAAACGTAAAATAACGCCTAATGCCTCTTAAGGCCTTTTGTAACATAACCAAAATGTTATTTAGTTGGAAATATATTATTGGCTCTTATTATACCCAACGAATCTTTCAAATCGCTTTCAACCGTTACTTTATATTGAACAATTTTGAGCCTTTAAGACATTACGACGTCTAACACGAATTGTGAATCCCCTAAATATGCATTAAATTACACATCAAAATTTGTAATTTCAGTGTTCAAATTATATCAGAAACAATCGCACCCGATATTGAGAGCTGTAATAGTCCTGGCTAGTTACATTGCGAAATAATCAGATGGCATAAAGACACTAAATATTTTTAAAATATCTTCACAAAAATTTGATTTACCTAAATGTAAGTTTTTTGCTGTCGAATTTAATGTAAAATTTAAACATTTTTAATATAAGATATGAACTATTTTTAAAAGGTAAATGTTAATACAATTGTTTTATATATAATCCTAAATTTATGATACCAAAAATTTATGATACCAAAAAACTTAAATTTGGTAACACCGCTTCGAATTTTTACAATTGAGTAATTGTCAAAAATCTGCCTTTTTATCAAAAGGTTGTTTACCAGGGTGTCTTTGAACTCATGATTGGTACTGAATTAAAGAATGCACACACATAAAAGATTGCAGCCTTTTCAATACTCATTCAGTGTTAAACCTTTTTTGATTTGGCTTTGGTTTTTTCAATCTTGCGATGAATATGTTCATGTGTGAATTCATAACTGCTTTGAGTGAATGGAAAATTAAAAAAATGATAATCCTCAATCTTAAGCGAAGAATAAGTAATTAAAATTGAATAGAAAAAAATTGTTGATTTAAAATTGAAAACGATTTCACACTTACACAGCTCTGGTATGCAGTTATATAGCAAAGGGGGCGTGGCACCTTCCATAAAAACTGAAATTCTTATATTGCTTATCTCAAGAATCGCTTATGCTAACATCCTGAAATTCAACACATCTACATTGTTATCAATACAGTATTTATGGCGAAAAGTGATAGTTATTGGAAAAGGGGGTGTGGGGCATCAATATAGATATATGTAAATGGGCAAGCATCATTCTGTTTATTTATGGGAAAATGTTGATACGCTAAAATAGAGGGACTACATGTTCTAATGAGGAATTCGAAGATATCGAGTGGGATGCATATAATAAATTATTTCATATGAAAAGTTATGGGGAGATACTGTAAACATACTGTTGTGATACTGTTAAGCATATGAAATTATAGCAAGTTGAATTTTCATACATCTTCCCATAAAAAGTTTAACAGATGCAGAGATACCAAGGGGGGTTTTCCCATTTTGATGCCTTTTTAATATAAAAACCCACCGAAAAGGAGGAAAGCGGCAACTCCACCATTCACATACATGTCAAAAGTATGAATTTTAAAAATTAAAAACAATAAACAAACAAATTCAAAACAAAGAAATTCTTTACTAGAACTTTTTAAATTGAAGCCACTCACGTTTAGTGGACAATAAAAATACGAAGAACTATGATAACAAACTTACAACAAGACATTACAGAACATTTTAATGAGCTTTATATCACGTTTAAGTAAAAATAAGCCTATATTTTCCAAGCTGGCAAAGAAATGAAAATTTGTATTTTTTGTTGTTTACACAAAGACTTGCCAAATATACATATAAGTCAAAATTATAGAAGGCATGTATACTTCTCCCTTTCATTTTTTCATACAGTTTATGCTTCTTTCTGGCTTTTACAAAAATGCAGGGATACCGCACTTATTTCGGTACAATATGATCGTAATGTATTTTCAATTCGTAATCAAACAAAAACATCCCACGAAAATGTTTGCGATTTTAGAACCATTAGTGAATATTTGCAAACTACTGCAAATAATAGAGTGCCATATCTTACAAAGTTCAGAGTATTAACGAAACAAACAAGCATTTTATGGCTTCATGTTTCCTTCAAACCGCATTGCTATTTTTTCTAGCTTTTCCTTTTGTTTAGCGCTGTATCCTATTAAGTTATATCTTTTAATTTATACATGTGAACTATTTTCAATGAGCATTTTTTTATTTGCTCCAGAATTTTGGGTACATTTTCTTATAGTACCTCTCATTCTTTTTTATATTACATATATACACTCCGAAGTTCGGGATAGTATTTTGAATATACCAGCAATATATGTAAAAGTAGTGGCGGCTGCTGTAGAGCATTACGCAGAGCCTGAGTTCAAGCCCAGTTTTTCTAATAGTGGTTGCCCCTCTGTTGGTAATAGTAAACCTCCGAGTGTATTCTGTCATGGAAACAACTTCTCATTAAAATACAATTGCCGTTCGGAGTCGGCGTAAAACTGTCCTTAATTTGTGTGACAAAATCACGCACGCCGCATATCGGAGGAGAAGCTAGGCCAAACGCTAACATATTAGGGGTATTCTCGAAGTCTTGCACGATGCACGGATTGCACGAAATGCAAAAATACTATTCCAAATTTCGAAGAGTACGAGAACACCCCATTGCAAAGAGGTAGCATGCATGGGGAGCAAGCAGCGAAATTATGTATCAAATACAATAACAAGAGACAGCAAAAAAAAATTAAGTGAGCGAGATGAGAGGAATGAGAGAAATATGTAGCAATTCCAACAACAAAACAACTAGCACAGGGTCGCTATTATCTTGCTATGCTATTTTGCAAAATATATACATGGGTTTCGACGTTGCATATTTTGCAGCGATAGGAAATGTTGTTTCCCATGAATTTTCTTGTTGTGTGTTTGCAATTTATGCAATCCGTGCAATCCGTGCTACGTGCAATGGCTTTGCAAGATTTGGAGAATACCCCTATTGTTCAAGCGATATACATATTCGTCGTTTAAAGTACAAAAGCGCGTATCGTGGTTCTGCAAAACCTCGGAACTGAAATTTGTGCCAAAAAAGATATTTGGTCATCGGAAGCTCCTGACATCAAGCCCTTAGCCATTTATAATAAAATATCGATATAATAAAATATCGACTTAGACATAAGGAGAGAAGATTATTAAATTTAAAAGAGAGAACCGGTTTTAAAATTTAGGCAACCTCCCATACGAGGTTTTGCATTTCCTTGATGCGCGGTTTTGTGCTTTAAATGAAGATATGTAGAAGTATTGCATACATATTTTGGTGCCTTTTCAAGTATAAAATCCACTGAGAAACGGAAGAAAACGGCATCCCTATGATTTCAACTTATGCCAAACGTTTCGTAAACAAGCAATTCTGAACAAAAAACTGTTTTTCCACAAAGATGTTTAAATGGAAGCATTACAAATATGGAAAAATAGCAATCCACAAGGCTTTATTGGCAGTAGGTCCTTTTTAAAGCACATTTAACAAAAAAATAAGCTTCTAGCTTCGAAGCTAGCACAAAATAAAATTTTTTTATTTGCTGTTTACAAAAAAAGTATTGTCTAGTATACAAGTCAAAATTGTTCATTCATTTCTTCATAGAGTTTGTGCTTCTTTTATAGGAAAATTCATACGGCTTATGAACAGATTCATACCATGTAAATGCACCATAAAATTTTGTATGAAAATGTTAAGATTTTTTATAAACATCGCACATATCTCATGGATAATTATTGGTACATGGCATATTCCAAACACGTTATATTATTCCAATAACAGTTCACTAGATACGCGCGTGATGAAGTCTCGTTCAACCGAGTCCAGCTAGTTTAATATAAATAACTAGTGTACCCGCACGGCGTACTTCTTCTTCTTTATTGGCGCTGTAACCGCCAAAGCGATTTTGGCCGAGTCCAAAACAGCACGCCAGTCATTTCTCTTCTATGCTAACTGACGCCAATTGGAAATGCCAAGTGAAGCCAAGTCCTTCTTCACCTGGTCTTTCCAACGCAGAGGAGGCCTTCCTCTTCCTCTGTTACCAGCATCGCGGCCCGCGTTGAATACTTTTAGAGCAGGAGCGTTTCTGTCCATTCGAACGACATGGCCAAGCCAGCGGAGCCGTTGAAGTTTAATTCGCTACACTATGTCGTCTTAAAGCTCATACGGCTCATCATTAAATCGTCTGTGGTATTTGCCATCGCCAACGCGTAAAGAGCAGTAAATCTTTCGCAGAATCTTTCTCTCGAAAACTCCAAGAGCCGTTTCATCAGATGGGCTGACTTCCAAAACGTCAATTGCATTGCATACGTACAAAGTTGAATGTTCCATAACGCCGAACTACAATTGGTTGACAATGTACACTTTTCCAAAACCCTCCGAAAAGTTATCGAAACGCATTGCTAGCGCATCAGAAACAAAGTTGATGCTTCGTTTGTTATTGGTTACCATTGGTGTTTTAAAAATGCAAAATTCCGAAATGGTGATTATTGTTTTATTAAATATTCCAAATATGCAATGTATATGGTTGCAATGTTTCGCTACTCTGCATATGCAAAGAGTTTAAATACCGCAGTAGAACAGTATCCAAACATTGTATTGGTACGTTTTGGAAGTCAGCCATGTTTTCATTATCCATGCCTCCGCGCCATACACCAGCACAGGCATGATGAGTGACTTATAGAGTGTGATCTTTGTACGGCGAGAGAGGACTTCTCAGTTGCCTACTCGGTCCAAAGTAGCACGTTTTGGCAAGAGTGATTCTCCGTTGGATTTCAAGGTTGACATTATTATTGGTGTTAATGCTGGTTCCCAAATAAATCGAAGTCGTCTACTTTTTCAAACTATCAACAGTGACGTGGGTGCTAAGACGTGTATGCTGTGACTGTTTGTGTAATGACAGGAGATACTTCGTTTTGTCCCCGTTCACCACCAGACCCATTCGATTTGCTTCTCTATCCAATCCCGAAAAGACAGAACAAGCGTAGCCCTTGTTTTTACCTATAATATCGATGTGGTCGGCATGTGGCAGCAATTGTACGCTCTTGTAAAGTATTGTGCAGTACTGAGTGGTTCAGTTCTGAGGCTCTTATTATCTTCTCCAACATCAGATTAAAAAAATCACATGAGAGGGAGTCACCTTGTCTGAAACCTCGTTTGGTATCAAACGGCTCGGAGAGGTCCTTCCCTATTCTGACGGAGCTGGTGGTATTGCTCAACGTCATTTTACACAGCCGTATTAGTTTCGCGGGGATACCAAATTCAGACATCGCGGCATAAAGACAAATTCTTTTCATGCTGTCGAAAGCGGCTTTGAAATCGACAAATAGATGGTGTGTGTCGATCCTATTCTCGCGGGTGTTTTCTAAGATTTGGCGATAGATAGATAAGACCTTATAACCATTGCTTTGAAGGCTGATTCAGAGGTAGTTGGCGCGAATGGCAGGATCGCCTTTCTTGTGGATTGGGCAGAGCACCCTTAAATTCCAGTCGTCGGACATGCGTTCATCTGACCATATTCTGCATAAGAGTTGATGCATGCACCTTATCAACCACCGTACTTTAATAGCTCAGCTGGCAGGCTGTCAGCTACAGCTGCTTTGTTAATTTTTAAGCGCGCTATAGCTATTCGTACCTCGTCATAGTCAGGTGATGAAACATCGACTCCATCGTCATTGACTGGGGGCTCGGGTTCGTATTCTCCACTAATATCAGCGCTGCTACCATTCAGTAGGGTGGAAAAGTGTTCCCTCCATAATTTAAGTACATTCTGGACATCGGTCACTAGGTCGCCATTGTTGTTCTTACAGGAGTTCGCCCTGGTCTTGAAACCTTCCGTAAGTCGGCTAACCCTCTGGTAAAATTTTGGGGCGTTTTCTCCTGTCGGCCAGCATCTCAAGCTCTTCGCACTCACGTATTTCGGTCTCTCTCTTCTTATTGCGGCAAATACGTTTCGCTTACTTCTTCAGTTCCCTATATAGGCGGCGTCCTTTTTCTCTGCGGCTTCTTGACATTCCTCATCGTACCAGTTGTTCTTTCGGTCTCGCTGAAATCCAACTACTTCTTCGGCGGCGGTACTTAATGATCGGGAGATGTGGTTCTCGCTCTGTTATACTAGGTTCACATATAAGTAGATTATATGTAATTAGAAAAAGAGATTAGCCATACAAAATTCGTCCCTTGTTAATCTGTAATTATAAAATAATCTCAGATATAACCGATAACTTTTCGGTGTCCAACCTGCTTTATCGATTATTTTTGCGAAGAAGAGGAGAAATGCCAAATGTAAAAGTGAATAAAAATGGACGCTAGCAAGGAAAAGGGGTTTGGAAAGGTATTTTTAATAAAATATTAAGTTAAAATATATTTAAATTGCTTTATATAGCAGAAAAAAGTGATCACGGTGCACAGAGAAGAAATATAACCTTTCCTTGAGATGTGTGAATAACAAGCACAAAAAATTTGACGACTAATAATCTGAGATTTGCCTGTGTAAACGGGGTGATTAAAAACCGAGCTTTGATTGAGATAATATTTATATGTGAACATACTTTTAGGTTTGTGTCACTGATAATTTGGCAGTACGGTTTGGTAGCCTTGACAAATGAATGTATACACAAACAGAACGAAATGTTAGGGATTATAACCCTTTTCTTTTGTTTCTCATCCCTTTGCATATTTTGGTATTTGACAGCTGAACTCCGCCATTTAATTTGTTTATGCAACCAATGGCTCAAGTGGAATTTTAGAGGTGTTTTTATTTAATAAATTGCGATTAATTGGTTGAAATTCAAGGTATAATAAAAGTTATAGCTAATAAAATAAAGGGTAAAGTGAAAGCGAATATAAAAATGTATTGATGAATTGGTTGCTTTAAGGAGAATAGGAGTGACTAAACTAAGCAAATTTCTGAATTTTACAAAAAATAACAACATTCAAAACAAATTTCTAAATAAATTACGGGCCGAAAATTACAAAAGTAGGTGTTGAAATAATGTGGAGACCTTTCACTACAAGTGTGTGGAATTTTTTTTGGATCGCGTCACCCCTTTGGACGGAATAGCCCGAAATAGTTGGGGCTGCTACTAAACCGTACCCCAAACAGATATTCAGCCGTTTGTTTCTCTTATGTGGGGTACACATGGTCCATCAAGTTTGTCAGTCAAGAATTTATCAGTGTTGACTGACGCCTTGTAGAGGTCAAACTATCAGGCATGTATGAGATGAAATCATCATTCAAACCGCGAAATTCATCAAGGAAAGATGGAGGATAAAAAGATAATTCAGGAATTTACATTGGTCGAACCACCAAATTATTGGTTGATATACATTATCAGCACCGGCAATAGAAAACTCTGATTGCTTAATTCTTTTAAGCTCTCTTCTATTTATTTATTTTTATTTTTTGTTCTTACGTAATTATTTTTTTAAATTTTCAACACTGCATGGTTTCTTGTATGTTTTCATCATATTTAGCAATTTTTTATATGATTTTATTTTTTCTGTCACGCGTCACATACTCTGGACTAGTTATGTCCCGAAGACAACGTTGCATCTCATAGCAATCTAAAAACTCTTTAAAAAAATCGTGATTCGCGTCCATTAACGTTGCACTGATGATATTCGAAAATTTCTTCTTATTTATAGTGCTGTAAGTACATACCAATATTTATTAATTTTTCTCTTGTGATTAACCAAAGCTAGTGTTACTTTTGTATTTATATTCTCGCTTACTACTTTACTATTTGTTCTGGTCGGAAGTGTTGTAACGCAAAGCATTTGAAAACCAGTGCAGTGTAAAAATGAATGGGGTTGACCCCCCTCTTCAAACAGGTTTCGGTTACTTGACCCAGACATTAACCCACCTGGCAAACGCATAAGATCTGACGACTTCGTGCCTCTCCCTCAAGTCAAACATAACGATAACCACTCCCCGCGATATCTCGTAGCAACTGCAGTCGGACCAAAAATTGGAGAGCAAATTCGCGCCCTTTCGTCATGTCACGTTTTTCATATTGACAAAGGTCTCAAACACGTATGCGCTGACTACTCTGAAGTGTCTGCACTAAGGCCCGGAGATTTGCTAATCAAAACCCTAAACATAAAAGCAGCCGAGAAGTTCCAAAAAGCGACCCATATTGGGCTAGTTCCAGTCAAAATCACTTCACACAAAGGACTTAACACCTCACAAGGAAGAATATTTTCTTTGGAATATCATAAACCTTGCAGAAGAAGAATTAGTTGAAGGTCTAGCTAGCCAAAAAGTCGTCGAAGTTAAAAAAATTATGAAAATATCTGAAAACCAATTAATACCAACCGGTGCAGCCATAGTTACCTTTGATTTAATTCGTAGACCGGACACAATCAAGCTTGGGAAAGAGTTCGAGTGGGGGAGTATATACCCAACCCAATGAGATGTTGGAGCTGCCAAAGACTTGGACACACCAGAAATAGCTGCAGATACATAGAACTTTGCAGAGAGTGTGCATAAAGTGTGACAACAATACACGCTCATCGTACGATCCAGATTGCCTGAGCTTCCTAAAACACAAAGCAGTCAACAAAATAAAAATCAAACGTCGATGCACCGTAAGAGAAGCGTGGAAGGTATACAATAGCAACCCATCTGCTTACCAAATCGAACCTTTCGCAAAGTTGGTAACTTTCCGCCATTTTTTCCAGCGTAAAATTTTACGCTACCTGACTCAACGTGTTGGGCTTAGCCTAAACAGCTGATCGAAAAGACTTACGCCGCTTATATTAAATTTAACGCCGCTTTGTTTGGTGGCAGTTGCGAACAAATTTATTATATTTTATTATATTACTGACGTGATAAAGTAACTAAATTATTTAATAATAACACTACGTTTCTAAATATATGTCTTTAAGATGTTTGCTATATAATTTTACACTGTTTAATTCACTGTAACATTGAACGATTTTTTCAACACGGCGGCCGCTCAGCGTTGAATTCTAAATAGTATCGGCGCAACTATCTCTATTTGTTGCAATTTCATTTGTTTACATTTATCAGCTGTTCATTTGGCAGCATATTCATCAAGCCGTTTCCAAGACGTAATTGTTGGGTTCAACAGTTGCCAGCAGTTTCGTAGCAGATGAGCTAAACAGCTACGTCTTATGAACGCAACCATTCACACACAGAAGACAACAGTACCCAGTAGAAATTTTATGCATACGATATTGCTGTTGGTTGCATGAGCTTGCTGCTGTGTATACATGCCAGTATAAATTAGCCCACATTTCCATTTAACACGCGTGGTTTCTCAGAGCGTATGCCTACTCTAACCATACACTTGTACTACTGCTCTATGCATATGGCTGTATTATTGTTTCAAACATACAAAAATGCATTAATGGAACAGTATTAAAGCATTCTTACAAGATATGTATCCCCATATGTAAATGCTACTTCTCTGATACATTTTAATATAGGGGACATACAAACACTTACATATGCAAATGCATATTTTGTAAAAGCCCGTTTGTGTTTGTATCGCACAACACGTCCGTTCACTAAACTGACTGACTTCACAAGACTGAAAATATTACAAAAATTCCACTTCAAATTTCTCAAGAAATGTACTTAAAACAACGACAACGTACATTCGCTCGCAATTCGCTAGAATTTGAATTTATTCGTGGAAATTCATGACTACGCATGAATTGTTCACACTAATTCACTCTATAGCAAGCATTCTTCATGAATGCATACAACCGATTTCTACTGGGTATAGAGCAAGGCGAATTTATACAAGGTGGTGTTGATGGCGAATTTAGATTTTCGTCGCGGTACTTATTAATAGGAGCGTTCCTTATCTCCCAGAAATAAGCTTAGTATCCAGCTCTTAAGAAAAGCAAAAACTCCATATAAAATGACGTACAAGAAATGGCTAAGAAATTTTCTTGAGTCAAATTTCCTTAAGGCAGTACGCAGTTCTTCAGAAAATTAGTACGCTTTCTACTACGGTTTTCTAAAGTTTTTTGTGAAAAAAGAGCCCATTATTTCTTGAGGAAAGAGTGAGGCAACAGGCTGTGCGTTATCAAAAATGTCAAAATTCCTTGGACACACACTCGAAATAATGGCAATTTTTTCTTGACCGTTTTCTTAAGATACTAAGCTTTAGTCAGAAAAAGTCCGAAGTAGTCAGATTTAGTCCAAAAAGCGTTCCTTAACTCGGAAATGACAGCTAAAATGAGAGAGCAACACTCAGTGAGAGTGATAGTCCGAAGTAGTCAGATTTAGTCAGAAGAATTTTTTCTGGCGAAATCCTGAAAAGTGTCAAACTCAACTAAATTTAAATTAACGGAAATTAAAGAATACGCAAAAAGTGAGAATAATCTAAAAAGTAAAAAAGTGAATTGAAATTGGAAGGAGGCAAAAAATAATTGATATAGTAAGTGTTTATTGTGCTTGTGCTTGTGTGAATGTGTTTTGTACATACATTTCCATTCTTATTTGACGTTAGCTTTGTTGTTGCCATTCTTTGGACTAAAAATTTGGATTTTTGCGTTCCTTTACTTTTCCTGTTATTCTCTTTAAGTGAGCGCATTTTGCTTACGCTCTGGCATTTTGACACTTTTCAGATTTTAGTCCAAAAAGATAAGGAATGTACCTAATGTCAAAATGATGTGTTTGTTGAAAACAAGGCGAATTCATATTACAACAAACACATCATCTTTAAAGTGTGTTTGCATTGTTCAACTTTGCGTTCAACATTTGCGTTCAACTCGGCGCAGGGTTGCACGAAAAAAAAGTTGAATGGCTAAAAATATCAAAATATGAAAAAATATCAAAATATTCGCCATAAAAAGGTGTTTGCATTGTTCAACTTTGCATTCAACTTTTGGTTGAATGGCCTTTCAACTAATCGCTTTCAACAAAGTTGGTCGCCAGCCAACATTTAGCCATTCAACTTTTTTTTCGTGCAACCCTGCGTTGAGTTGAACACAATTGTTGAACGCAAAGTTGAATAATGCAAACACTGCTTTACATTAATAAGTACCGCGGCGAAAATCTAAATTCGCCATCAACACCACCTTGTATAAATTCGCCTTGGTATAGACATCTCTCCAAGCAGGGAGCTGTACAATAATTTCCCTGAGTTAAGCGTCATTATCACGCCTAGAGGGCTGACTATAATGTGAATAAGCTGCCGTAACTGACTGTCAGAAGCAACGAAGTATAGACTTTTAGGTGGCTATATTTTATATAGATGTGTTCAGTGTTGTCACGTTTTTTATTTTTCGCCCAAAATCTCCAGAAAAATTGCCAAGTTCAACAAAAAATTACCAAACTTATTTTAAACTAAACTAAAATTTCGGAGCACTTTAAAATCCACATTTGTCCAGTTATGGCCAAAGAACGTAGATAACAAGAAGGGACAACTCGTTATAATTGTAGCGAAAGTGAGTGACAGGGACGTGCTTCTGGAAAAGGACTTGGTTGATATAACAATACCCACTATCAAGCAAACTGTTGTACATCACACAATAATAGTAACCTAGGAACGCCGAAGAACTGTTCGCCTTGCGAAACTTTCAGTTTTTCCTGGTATTTTTGTTAAAGGAAACGCTTACGGCCCACTTCCTAATGTGGAACTGGAACTTGTTTTGACCTATGTTACATGTAGGACTGAATCGAAAAAGTTACCAAGTTGAAAAATAAGTTACCAAATTACCAAATATGATAAACAAAGAAAAAAATTACCAATTTCGGTAAAAAATTATCAAAGCGGCAACACAGCATGTGTTACATATGTACATACATACATACGAGTACAAACAGCAGTAGCCCGTTTCTGTAACTTTTCTCTACCGATTATTTCTCTACTGGTAGAGAAAATACGTCACTCTCACCTACTAATTAGCAGTAGAGAACAGGGTGGCGAATTCATATCTCAATTCGCCTTGGTAGAGAATTGTTACAGAAACGAGCTACTGATCACTTTTTCCTTAAGCAAATGACGTTTGACGAAACTTGATGTTAAGTACATTATAGTTTCAGAATAGGATTTATGTGTATTCGCACGTTTGCATACGCTTGCTTATTGATATTATAGTCAGCCCTTAACACATACAAAAGCACACGGACGAATTACACTGAAAAGAATTAATCCCTTCCTTACAGTAAATGGATATTGGCTTAAATCTCTCAATAATACAATGGAATATTCAGGGATTTATTAATAATGTTTGCACTGGAGTACCTAATTTCCATATATAAGCCAGATATCATATTATTGCAGGAAACCCATATAACAGACAAAACCAAACAATTGCTTCAACTGCCCAACTATCAATTTTTTCACCACAACAAACAATTAACGTACGCAAAGTCAGGAATAGAAATATTAATTAGACCGTAAGTATACGTGGACTAAAAGACTTACATATTAAAAATATCTACAAAGAAACTGACATAAACTTAACGCAGCAGTTGTTGCAAGACTTAGGGCCGGTTACTCAATGTCTGGTTAACACTAATCTGCGGTTAAACATCGTTATCGACGTTACCGACTCCCTGTTATATGCATGGAGTCGAAGACGTCGGTAACGATGTTTAATCGCAGATTAGTGTTAACCAGACATTGAGTAACCGGCCCTTAGCAATAATAAGTTCAGGGCATCAAATAGTTGCAGGAGACCTTAGTGCGCAGAATACTCTTTGTGGATCTCAATACAATTCAAGAAGCGGGAACTTGTGGGACCCCTTGGAACATGAGCGAAATTTAGTATATTTAAAATGATGGGACACCAACCCTCCTGAACACAAGGAACACGCTTACTTTAGTGGATGTAACTATGGTTACAAGTGATTTGGTAGACTTTGTCCTGGAGTTGTCCATCTCAAACCATCGCAGGCGATCACTTTTCAATTTTTATGCATAATGGAAGCACCCATATTGAAAAAAAAATTATAGGCAGATTTAAGGAAACACAAGCGAACTGGGAAGTCTTCCTTAAAAAAAAACAGACCTATTTGACAACCAGCAATCAGACAATGTCCACAGAGAAGCAGCCTTGCTCAAAAGGATAATTAGAAAATCAGCAAACGAATCCATGCCAACCGCCCGATGTCCAAAGCGAAAGAGCTCCCCAGTAGGGTTTAATGCAGAAGTC
The DNA here is from genome assembly GCF_013731165.1 of Rhagoletis pomonella. NCBI lineage: Eukaryota > Metazoa > Arthropoda > Insecta > Diptera > Tephritidae > Rhagoletis > Rhagoletis pomonella. The sequence continues at coordinate 77,903 of NW_023458986.1, forward strand.
AGTACACTAATACCTGAAAAAGGAGAGCCTGGAAGAAATTCAGAGAAAACGAAACCCCGAAAAGAATTCTGAATTACAGAAGATTGTGTGCACAGGTAAGAAAAGCCTGCAAAAAGGCAAAACAAGAGACGTGGAAATGCTTCGTAAACTTACTAAACCCGACGATAGATGCCAAGACATTATGGGGCAAAGTAAGGAAGATCAAATCTAATACCATCTCCGGCTTTCCACCGATCTTTACAAATAGTACTATTATCTCACTTCCGGAAAAAAAGCAAATCATCTAGCAAGAGTATGGAGCTCATTGAGATCAAATGGCAAACTCGACAGATGCCTTACATAAAAAAAAAAAATGTAGTATGAATGTTGATGATTTCGAAAGAGTTGGAAATTATTTAATTTGTACTGTAGATGCAGTAACACTCGCGGAATTACATCTAGAGCTCAAAAATGCTAAAGGATCATCGCCTGGAAAGGATAAAATAACTTATGCCATGGTAAAAAATTCGCCAAGCGTCTTCAAAATAAGATTGTGCCAGCTTTATAGCAATATTTTAAAAACGGGTATTTACCCACGCGACTGGAAGGAAGCTGTACTTATGTCCATACCAAAGTTAGGTAAGAACCAGAATTCAGTCGAGGGGTACGGACCTATACCCTTATTACCTGTGCTCTCGAAAATATTAGACTTAGGGCCGGTTGCTCAAAGCCTGGTTGACACTAATCCCTGGTTAAATATCGTTATCGACGTTACCGACACCGTGTTATATGATATGATAACGATGTTAACCGATGATTAGTGTTAATCAGGCTTTGAGCGACCGGCCCTAAATAGTGGCGAGAAGACTGTGGAAAGCATGCGATGGTAAAATCCTCAAAATTCAGCATGCATACATGCCCAACCACGGAGTACACAAGCTTTGCCAACTATTAGAAACGAAAATAAAGAAAAACCTCAACCGTCAAAAGCACTGTATACTGGTTTCTGAAAACCTCGAAAAAGTATTTGACAGGGTAATATCAACGGTAGTAATAAAGGAGCTACACTATTGGGGTATACCCAAAATCCTTTCTCTCTCACAGAAGGATCTCAGTGAAAGTAGATGGTTTCTTGTCCCAGAATTATAAACTAGACAATGGAATTCCGCAGGGCTCCACACTCTCTGTATTCCTTTTTAATGCGTATACGAACACACTGTTAAAAACGTTAAAATATATACATGGCATTGATTTCATTGGTATATATGCAGATAACATCTTTGCTTTGTCTTCAGGCACTCAAGAAGAAGTATTTCAAAGCCTCAATTCCATTGACAAAAAAATTCAAGAGTGGTCGGCAAGAACCGGATCAGTAATACCGGCTGACAAGATTGAAGCCATTCATATTTGCAGAAAGGGAAACTGTAACGTATCGTCCATTACACTGAGAAACAAAAACGTCGATCTCAAAGCGAAAACTAAAATTTTAGGCGTTACCTTCACCAGGAATCTTCTATGAAATGAACACGTAAAAAGAATCATATCAAAACTCAGTAAAGTGCAGAACCTACTCAAAGTAATATTCTCCAGGAAAAGGGGTCCGGGCAAATTAATGATGTGGTCAAACTTAATTGTAATCTGAACAAGGACCTATGCTCCATCTCTCGATGGGCTGCGAATAACGGCCTTCGTCTCAACCCCTGTTCTGCCTGTCTGCAAAACAAGAATAAGTTTTAGCAGCATTCCATCTCTTTGCCTTGATAACAATCCTTTAAAGCTGGTTGAAAAAATAACTAATTTAGGTTTTGTTATAAATACTAGCCTTGGCTGTGCTGACCACATCAATTCCATCGCGTGCAAAATATATAGCACCCTAAGGGTTGATTCACATACAACTTTCTTCGCTTTGTTTGATAGTTCTTTGCTTTGACATATAAGATCGATGTAGGCATATTGCATGAGTATGCTCACATAAAAAACGTTTGAAGAAAAGCAAAGAAAAACGAAGAAAAATCTTGGGCAACTCTCAACTTTTGCCCGCTTTGGCAATCAGCTGTCTACATTTATCTTTTCTCGTGCGCTTGCATTTGCATTTAATGACAAAAATACGGTAAATAGGAGTTTTTATTGCATATTATTATATGTTATCTATTTTACAGATAAAAAATATGGAGGAAAAGGAAAACGCAAAAGCTTTCAAAGCGTTTATTGTAGCATACCTTCTGCGCTTCACGCTTTGTTGTCAAAGTGTGAACTGTCAAGCAAAGCGAGGAAAGTCTTATGTAAATGGCCCTTAAGAAACCTTTGTCATTCCGCATCATATACTCCTATGCCCATTAGAAGAAAAATTGCTCGTCAATTAGTTCTTCCCATCATCACTTACTCTGAGGTGGTTTATAGTAAGCTTGATTCTAGGTCATCTCATAAAATTGATACCTTATTCAATCATATTACGCGTTATGTTTATGGAATACGAAAGTCTCACCACATATCTGCTTGGAGAGGTAGCTTATTGGGCTGCGAGTTAATCGATTATTTATAAGCGAGAAATTGCATATTTCTCTTCAGGCTGTTATCTACAAAGACCCCGCTTTACTTATATGAAAAATTAATCTTCCCTAAGTCTTAACGCTCTTATGATTTAATTGTACCTCAGTTTAACTATAAAAACTCTACTAGGCTGTTTTTTGTCAATCCTATGAGAGTGTGGAACTCTATTCCTGCCACTATTAGGAGCACAATCAACAAAAGCAACTACAAGAATATATTATATAATTACTTTTCTAAAACTTTTATTACCCATCTCAAATTAACTAAGTTCTGTGCTGACCTACGAGTCTGCGTAATTTTTTAAGGTGTACCAGTCTTTTAAATTTGTTTGTTTTTCCTTTTGGATTTGTTTTGTTTGTTTAATATCTCTATTCCATTGTTTAAATTATAATTTCTGTTGTTATACCTCTCTGTTGTGCTAAGAAAGATGTTTGTAAATCTTATTGTACTAATGCTTCAAATTGAAATAAATTAAAATTGAAATTGAATTGAAATATCGAAACAGCTCGTGATATATGCCAGTCACTAGCTGAAGGAGCAGTACAACATTGCATCAGTCTCTATGGATATACCTCCGAAGCCAATATAAATAAAATAAATACTGCTCTAAACCATTGCAGCCGGCTTACTAGTGGCAAAACAAATAGAAGCTGCAAGAGTCGAAGCGCGCTAGGATGACTTCCGATTACTACTCCAAAGTCGTTCTGTAAAATTGGCAGCAAAAGCAATCATTATGGTCTCGCATCATCTGCATAACACTTTTTGGGATTGTATAACTAGAGGAAGCTCTAAGGGCAAAAGGTACAGTAGCATCTACAGCATCACTGCTATAACCAAGTATCTAAAGGACACTAATATCCTAATACCACCAAAACCACCTGATATGTGCGGGACAGATAAAAGTATCTCCATAGATATCTCATTGAGCGCTCTCAATAAAAGCAACACCTCTTCGGAAGTCTACATCAAAATGTTTTTAGCATATAAAGCAAACTGTTCAGCTGATACCTTCTACTATACTGATGGCTCCTTACTCGAAGAATCACCGTCTTATGCTGTTATAGAGCAATGGATGGATGGAACTCATCAACAACTGCACCAAGCCCGTCTGCCGCCATATGCTGGTATTTTTAACGCCGAATTAACAGCAATTAAATTTGCCGTCCAACACGCAACCAGAATCAAAAAACGGGCAGTCATTTTCTCGGATAGCTTGAGTGTGCTAAAATCGCTAATGGACTGAAATAGTGAAGCGCAAAGATACGTAGTGTGGAAAATTAATAAACGATCATATTAAACTGACATGGATACCCGGACACGTGATGATAACAGGAAATGAGCTAGCAGACAAAGCTGCTAAACAAGCTTTTAGTATGCCATATAATATATAATATAAATAAATAAATAATTTAACATATGTTTGTACGCTGCGAATATTTCGCTTGACTGACAATTTTTGGAACACACTATCAGTCAAAACTTAAACACAGACAGTCAATCACAAAAATTTTTCGGTTGACTGTTGACTGACGAAAACCAGCGGTCAAACGGTCAAACAGAAGAAATTTGTGCAAAACTGTCGATTTTGGTCGCCAATGTGTACCGCACATTAATTTGCTTCAAATAAATTACCTTTACGTTAAATGGGTCGTTCTTAAAAAACATGACCATTCTGAATTTTGTAATTTTTAAAAATTAAGTTGGCCAAATATGTTTATAATTGGCCTCATGTGGTTACGGATGGTATCAACAATAGGAATCCATAACCAGCAGTATTTTTTTTTAATTTTTGGAGTTTTTGGAGTTAATAAGTCACAGAGTGGACCGGTAACAGAGGGGACAAATTAACTCAAAAATACCATATTTTAGCTTTTTATTCGAATTTTGGAGAATTTATTTGTCCACTTAATTAATGTACATAAAATATTTATAAAAAAATTATAAAATAAATAAAAAATCACTTTACTCACCGTTTTTCAACAGTAACAGAGTTGACACTGAATAAGGGTACGTACCCGGCATACAATTGGGTTCCTTACTCAACAACGCACTAAACAAGACTGAACAGTTCAAAACACATTTTGTTGATTTTAGCTAAGTTATGATGGAGAAGCATAAGAGAAATATACGCGTCATAACGTTTAACAAACATTTTTCAATAAAATGAGTGGACGTAATAGAGGGGACCAAAACCTGGGGACACAAATTTTCTTCATAAAAATTATACAAAAAAATTATTTTTCATCATTCTTTTCTATATATGGTATTAATATACACAAACTGAATAACAAAAATTGTAAATATTATTTTTTTTCAATTTTATTTCAACTGAAAATAACTATTAAATTTTTATAAATTGGCTCGGGACACAGGTTTTTGCTAAACCTTTGACATTGAAAATATTTTTTAAGTTATTTTCAGATAATTAATTATTTTTTTTTTATAATATAGTTACGTAGAATCGATAATAATTTATAAAAATGCAGATATTTTTCTATTTTCTTTTTGAAGAAACAAAATATAAAATAGTAAAGTCTGGGGACACCAATTGGTCATGTTTTTTAAGAACGACCCAAATATTTGTTCAAGTCAATATTATTTCGTTTGGAACAAGTGCAGTATAGTGGCCGTTGAGGAAAGAAAAGAAAAGTGGGCATCGTCCGCCCCTTCTTACTGAATTGAAAGGTGTTAACCATTTTTGCTGGAAACTAATAGGGGCGGAGCTAAAGGGGGGTTAAGTTCGAATTTTCAATATTTTCAAAAGCTTATATTTCGAAAACTATTGCACCGATTTTTAAAAAGTTAATCTGGTTTGAAAGATAACTGAAAAATCTTTTATTTGATATGCATATTTATATAATAATTTATACACATTTCGAAAAAAATAAAAAAAAACGAAATTATAACAAATTTTTTATAAAAGTGTACGTTTTCCAAAAGAAATACGTAATTAACTATACGTAAAAATACTATTTTTAAAAAGTGCATAAAAATACCTTTGATTAGGTGTATGCTATGTTACAAAAATTTTTTTGCGGAGGCGGCCTTCAACCGCGTTTAAGGATTATAACCCTTACTACTCATAATTTCCCTCGCTCCTCGCCAAGAAAAAGGCCTAGAACTTGTTTCTGCGTAGGCAGCCTTCGGCAGCGCTTTAGGATTGTAACCCTTACCAAATAGAATTCTCCTTTTGGGGTGCACATGCAATCATTAAATGATTTTACTCAAAATTTATCCACATA
>NW_023458987.1:0-6056 GCF_013731165.1 Rhagoletis pomonella
ATCTCCTTTGAAATGCATGTGCTCGGCTCAAAATTTCAGGGCGAGACGATAACGCAATTATGATTGGACGACAAGTGTGCACTTCACTTGGAGCAGGTATTTTCTGTTTTTCTGGTTGATGTTTTTACGAAATATTTACAAAAAACTTGCAATTTTTAAAATATATGGGGTGTTCACAGTTCGTTCCAAATAGTGTCTCAAAATGTAGACGTCTACATTTTAAGACGTTTTCTAACCGTAAAATCTGTGGTGTTGTTGTTTCCCATACAAAATTGGAAAACGACGCCGTCTACATTTTGTCACACTCAAAGGTATGTTTTTTACGCGTCTACATTTTGCAACCTCGCAGCAGGGTTGCATTATGGCAATACTAATCACATTTTTTTTATTTATTGGGCACGTTTTCTGTATTTGCATTTAATTTGAGCGCAATTTCTGATGAAAAGAAACAAATCAAGGAAAAGAAATAACAAATATTACGAATTGGTAATTAAGTTAAATAATTTCAATTTTTCGGAAACAAAATCGAAAGGCGACATAAAAAATGCACGCAAGGAAGAAATGTCTGGCAACACCAGCAAAGTTTTGAGACGATTTTGCGACGACTGCTAGAAAGGGGTGCTCACAGTTTGATGCTAAAGATGTCTCAAAATGTAGACGTCTACATTTTCAGACACAATTTGGAACGAACTGTGAACACTCCAATAGACTGTGCTGCACCAATTCTAGACATCATTATTCAGTAATATCTCTTCTTTTCTTTTCCTGAAATGTGTTTTGTGCATGCACACAGAGACTCTTTACAATTTCGTCATATTTTATAGTTAAAACGCTCACATTTATTGAATTTTTATGCAATAATCCACTTTTTAATAATTTCCACAGAGCAAGAGCAAGAAATACTAATTTATATACAATTTTAGTGCAAATATTAACTTTTTCACTAATTTTTCCCCATAAAATGTAAACAAACAATGCGTGCACAACGATTAGATGAAAGTGCCGTACTTATCCGTTTCTGCATGTTCTACGATTTGCCGATAACTAACCGATAACGACAAGTGTGCAGATCTCCTTTGAAATGCATGTGCTCGGCTCAAAATTTCAGGGCGAGACGATAACGCAACTATGATTGGACGACAAGTGTGCAGATACAAAATGTAAATTTATCCATACAAAATTCGTCACCTACATGCCATTGAATGCAACTCCATATTTGCATTAACAGGTCTGTTCTGCGCTGGTAATAAAAATTTTGTTACCGGTAATTAAAGTTTCTTTAAATTTCTAGGGCCGTTTTCACCAACTCTGGTTAACACTAATCGCCAGTTAAACATCGTTGCCGATGTTACCGACACAATGTAAATTGCATGGAGTAAGTTACTTCGGGAACGATGTTTAACTGGCGATAAGTGTTAACCAGAGTTGGTGAACAGGGCCCTTAAATCCTTTTCGCATTCTTTGTATTCTTGTAACCGGTAAATTTTGTTACCATCTCATAAGCTGGTAACAAAGTATTGCCCCGTGAAATATTCAATGCTAAAATTTCCACGATTCTTCATAGCTGAATTGCTGAATATTTTAACTGCATTACCAACGTTCATAGAATCGCGGTGACCTGAACTGGTAACATTGTTTGGTAATAAAATTTCTAATTACAAAATCTTCGGTAACGTGCAAAATATACCTATACGAATCTAAATGCTAAAAGCAGCCTTGTGATCTTCCAAAATTTCCACGATTCGGACATGGTTTAATGAGGAAAAGTGGCAACAGTGCTTTTTCGCGTACACAGTTGCTAGCTGCGTTTTAGTAATCGCCGATTGAAATTTCATTTATTATTTTACATTATTTGGATAAAGAAAAGTTGTAGTGCATTTACATGGTATGAAGCCATATGAACTGTTGATACGCTAAAATAGAGGGACTACATGTTCCAATGAGGAAATCAATGATATCGAGTGGGATGCATATAATGGTGCATTTACATGATATGAAGCCATATGAACTGTTGATACGCTAAAATAGAGGGACTACATGTTCTATTGAGGAATTCAATGATATCGAGTGGGATGCATATAATACATTTTTCATATGAAAAATTATGGGGAGATACTGTAAACATACTGTTGTACTGTTAAGCATATGCAATTGTAGCAAGTTGGATTTTCATTCATCTTCCCATAAAAAGTTTAACAGATGCAGAGATAGCAAGGAGGTTTTTTCTCATTTTGATGCCTTTTTTAATATTGAACCCACCGAGAAGGAAGAAAGCGGCAACTCCGCCAGTCACATACATGTCAAAAGTAGGACTTTTAAAAATTAAAAACAATAAACAAACAATTTCAAAACAAAAAAAAATTCTTTGTACTAGATCTTTTTCAATAGAAGCAAGTCACATATGGTGGACAATAAAAATACAAAGCACTATGACAACAAGACATTACACAACATTTTAATGAGCTTTATATCACATTTAAGTAAAAATAAGACAATATTTTCCAGGCTGGCAAAGAAATGAAAGTGTGTATTTTTTGTTGTTTACATAAAGACTTGCCAAATATACATACATATAAGACAAAATTATAGAAGGCATGTATACTTCTCCCTTTAATTTTTTAATACAGTTGATGCTTCTTTCTGGCCTTTACAAAATGCAGGGATACCACACTTATTTCGGTACAATATGATCGTAATGTGTTTTCAATTCGAAATTAAAGAAAAAACACCCCACGTTAATGGTTGCCATTGTAGAACAATAAGTGTATATTTGCAAACTGATGCAAAGAATTGAATGTCATATCCTAAAAGGTTAGGAGAATTAACGCAACAAACAAACATTTCATTGTCTTATGTTTCCTTCAAACCGCATTGCTATTTTTTCTAACTCTTCCTTTTGTTTCGCGCTGTAACCTCTTAAGTTATATTAGCTGTATTTTTTTGTAAGCGAGCGACAAAAGAACGCTCAACTCGGGTAAAATTTCCTTTTAGCTACTTAAGCAACCCTGCTCATGGGCGTAGCCAGGTAGGGGCAGCGGGGTGCTCGACCGTCCCCCTCCACCCCTTAACTTTCAAATTTTCCTTATATATATATAAAATAGTACCCTGAAATGCCAGCTTAGCTGGCAAGAAACATGTGATTAGTTTAACGGGATCTAGACACAAAAAACAATAGAAATTAGTTATTATGCGAGGTATTTGCATAATATATATACTTATTTAAAATATAGATTATGTATATATGATCCGATTTCCCAGTAACAATTCACAATAGAGCAGTTTTTTCATTTAACAACACTACTCTTCAGGTCGCGTATTTATTAACCGACCTGGCTGAACTCGGATAAATAGCCGAGTTCTTGTTGTTGCTTTGCGTGTATTTCGTCAATTAGGTTAGGTTAGGTTAGGTTAACTCGGCTGCCCTAATCCCTCAGGAAAAGAGCACACTTAGGCCACCAAGGGCCCGTTGTGATGCCGTATAAGAGACTCCATATGTCCCTCCTCTTACCCTAGTAGTGGAACCACTTCGTTGCTCTGATAAAGCGCACAAAGTCATAGACACTGGCTGAATCCAGTTCGGCCAGACATTCAAAAGAATAATGGAGGAACGAGCATCGGCGAGCTCTAGCCAGAGCAGGACAGTGGCATAAGTAGTGCTCCACGCTTTCGATTTCCTCCTCATCGCGGCAGCTACGACAGTAGTCGTTTGACTGCAAACCCATTCTAGTGGCGTGGATACCCATCAGGCAATGCCCGGTGAGAACTCCAATAACATGCCGCAACAGTGGTCGCTCCAAGTGGAGAAGAGGGTGAGATCTACGCTTGTCAAGCTTAGGCCAGATATGTCCTGCTATCCTGCAAGTAGGCTCCGCAGACCATCTTTTATTAGCCTGTCCGACGAAGTTATTCTCAAGCCAGAGCTTGCAAGAAGATAGCGGAATGCCCGCATTACGGGCTGTACTGATTGCAGGCAACAAGGTTCCTTTCCTTGCTAGTTCATCTGCAGTACAGTTTCCTGGTATGTCTTTGTGGCCTGGCACCCACACAACATTAGTGACGTAACACCTTGCCAGTTCATTAAGAGTACGTCTACATTCCAAGACAACCTTCGACGTAGATTTGTCACTATTAAGTGCTTTAATAGCCGCTTGGCTGTCAGATAAGATTGTTACCGCCTTCAGATTAATTAGAGAATCGATCAGCCAGCTTGCAGCTTCATTTATTGCTGTTAGTTCAGCCTGAAAAACGCTGCATAGATCTGGCAGACGGAAACTGAGGCTAAGTGAGAGTTCTTGCGAGTATACCCCACTTCCTACCTTCAGATCCAACTTGGAGCCATCAGTGTAGATGGCTGTTGAGTCAGAATACGATATCAGGACCGAATCCTCCTCCCATTCTTCCCTTGAGGGGATCCTTGTCCGGAAATAATTCTTTAGTCCCGTAGACGGGACTGTGTAGTCCAGGCGCCTAAAGTCATCTGGAAGATTTTCCAAGATCCTAGAGTGCCCAAACCTCGTGTCACTCCATTTGATTAGCGCATTTAATCTAATAGCATTACAGCTTGCCTGTAGTTTACCATATAGGTCCACAGGTAGCAAGTGAAGCAAGGTCTCTAGGGCTTTAGTCGGCGTCGATGGTAACGCTCCCGTGATCATCATGCACGCCACCCTTTGGACCGCTGTTAATTTGTTTCTTATTGTAGATTTATCTACGGACGGCCACCAAACCGTTATGCCGTAGAATAGAATGGGACGCACAACCGCTGTGTACATCCAGTTCACAATATGAGGCTTCAATCCCCATTTTTTCCCAATCGCCGATTTACAGGCATACATAGCAGTTATAGCTTTCTTGCAGCGCTCTTCTATATTGCGCCGCCAAGTTAACTTTCTGTCAAGAATAACGCCCAGATATCTAACCTCCTCCGAGAAAGTCAGTACGATACCGTTCAAGGAAGGAGGTTGTAGCCGGACAGCTTTCGTTTTCTTTGAAAACAGAACCATGGCCGTTTTTGCCGGATTGACACTAAGTCCTACTTCTTTGGACCAGGTATCCACGACGCGTAAGGCGCCTTGAACTAAGTCACATAGAACTTGGGGGTGCTTACCAATTGCCGTCAGGGCAAGATCATCCGCGTAAGCAATGACTTGGCAACCTGTGCCTTGCAACCGTGACAGCAGGGTATCCACAGTTAGATTCCAAAGAAGTGGGGAGAGAACACCGCCTTGTGGGGTTCCGCGACTCGCATATCTTGTTATAGATACCTCCCCCATCTCCGAGTAAATAGTTCTACTGCCTAAGAGGCGACGAACAAACTCAACCATAGGGTGATCCAGCCCAAGGCGAGCTAGGGCTTGAAGGACCGCTCCCGGGAGAACATTATTGAAGGCACCCTCGATGTCCAGGAACACGCCTAGTGCAAATTCCTTAAAAGCGAGAGTCTTTTCAATGGTGCTGACAATACTATGCAAAGCTGTATCCACAGATCTACCTTTCCAGTAGGCGTGCTGACAGCTAGAGAGATTATTTACATCAATTTCCTGTCGGATCTGCAAGTCTACAAGTCTTTCCAGAACCTTGAGAAAGAAAGAAGTAAGGCTTATCGGTCGAAAGTCACTTGGTTTAACGTGGGAGGGTCTACCTCCCTTGGGAATAAAAACAACTTTCGCCAGGGTCCAACCCTTGGGTATGAAACTAAGCTTGATACAAGCCTTATAGATTAAGACAAGTATCGGACATAACACGTCAGATGCTGACTGAAGTTGGGCAGGGAAGATACCATCCATACCTGGAGATTTGTAGGGCTGGAAGGACTTTATGGCCCAGTCTACCCTTTGTACATCAATGAAGTCCGCTGAAGTCAACGGCCGTTCAGAGATAATAGCCGCGGTGTTGGGCTCCGCAGTACATCCTGGAAAATGCGCGTTCATTAGGACTTCAAGCATTTCCTCACGAGATGACGTCCAGTCACCATTTGGTTTCTGAATATACATCGGGTTCGTCGGACTTTTCGCAAGCACCTTTCGCAGGCGATTTCCCTCCGACTGACCCTCTAT
>NW_023458987.1:6156-8753 GCF_013731165.1 Rhagoletis pomonella
CTATCGCAGTAATCCTTCCAGGAGTCCCTTTGGGCTTTCCTGGTGGCATTTTTGAATTTCTTCAGGGCTGCCTTATATGCAGCCCAAGAACCATCGCGCTTTGCCGCATTAAAGAGTATCCTGCTTTCCTTCCTTAGAGAGGCGATTTCTTTGCTCCACCAGTGTGGCTTCTTCTTTCCTCTCGGAAGTACAAGTGGGCAGGACGCAGATAAGGCCGAATTACAGGCTTCGGTAATGCAATCAACGGCTTCTTCAATTTGTTCCGATGAGCCTAACTCACCGAGAGAAGCAAGGTTTGCGAGAGAAAGCTCCGCTTCATCAGGTGGAGACAGTAAGCCTAGCTTACTGAGAGAAGCCTTGTTGAGCAAATTCCCCGAGAGTACTTTCCTAAACTTAGTCCAGTCAGTCGTCAATTAAGCGAGTGTTCTTTTGTAGCTCGGTTGCAAAAGAATGGACCTATTTATTAATTTGTACATGTGAGTAATTTTCAATGAGCATTTTTCCGTTTGCTCCTGAATTTTGGGTACATTTTCTTAAAAAAGAATTATATTACATATATACACTCCGATGTTCACGGTCGCCCCTCTGTTGGTAATAGTAAACCTTCGAGCGTATTCTGTCATGAAAACCGCTTCTCATAAAAATACAATTGCCGTTCGGAGTCGGCGTAAAACTGCCCTTCCCCTTTGTGTGACCAAATCAAGGCGCACGCCCATATGGGAGGAGAAGCTAGGCCAAACACTAACATATTGTGTAAGCGCCAATCTGTATATCGTGGTTTAAAGTAGAAAAGCGTGTATCGTGGTTCTGCAAAAGCTCGTAACTGACATTTGTGCCAAAAAGATATTTGCTCACTGGCAGCTCCTATCATCAAGCCCTTAATCATTTATACTAAAATTTCGATACATAGACATAAGAAGAGATAATTAAGTTTAAAAGAGAGAACCGTTTTGAATTATGACAAGTTTTGCTCTCTCCTATAAAATTTAGGCAACCTCACATTCAAGGTTTTGCATTTTCTTTATGCGCGGTTTTGTACTTTAAATGACGATATGTAAAAGTATTGCATACATATTTGGGTGCCTTTTCAAGTATAAACTCCATTAAGAAGCGAAAGAAAACGGCATCCGTATGATTTCAACTTATGCCAAACGTTTTTAATATGAAAGACAAAAAACGTAAACAAGCAATTTCTGAACAAAACATTGTTTATCCACAAAGCATGGAAGCATTAAACATTTGAAAAAATACCAAACCGCAAGGCTTTATTGGCAGTAGGGCCTTTTTAAAGCACATTAACAAAAAAATTAGCTTCTAGTTTCGAAGTTAGCACCAACTTAAATTTTTTTGAACTTCATTTGTTTGTTGTTTACAAAAAAATATTTGCCAAGTATATAAGTCAAAATTGTTAAATATATATCGCTTTCATTCATTACTTCATAGAGTTAGTGCTTATTTTATAGGAAAATTCATACGGCTTATGAACAGATTCATACCATGTAAATGCCCCATAATACATTTTTTCATATGGAAAATTATGGGGAGTACTGTAAACATACTGTTGTGAAATTGTTAAGGCATATGAAATTATAGCATAAAAAGTTTAACAGATGCAGAAATACCAAGGAGGTTTTTTCCCATTTTGATGACTTTTTAATATAAAAACCCACCGAAAAGGAGGAAAGCGGCAACTCCGCCTTTCACTTACATGTCAAAAGTATGAATTTTAAAAATTAAAAACAATAACAAACCAATTCAAAACAAAGAAATTCTTTGTACTAGAACTTTTTAAATATAAGCCACTCACGTTTAGTGGACAATAAAAAAAAAGAACTATGATAAAAAACTTAAAACAACACATTACAGAACATTTTAATGAGTTTTATATCACATTTAAGTAAAAATAAGCCTATATTTTCAATGCTGGCAAAGAAATGAAAATGTGTATTTTTGTTGTTTACACAAAGACTTGCAAATATACATATAAGTCAAAATTATAGAAGGCATGTATTCTTCTCCCTTTCATTTTCTCATACAGTTGATGCTTCTTTATGTTTTTTACAAAATGCCGGGATACCGCACTTACTTCGGTACAATATGATCGTAATGTACTTTCAATTCGAAATCAAAGAAAAACATCCCACGTAAATGTTTGCGATTGTAGAACAACATGGGCCGGTTACTCAATGTCTGGTTAACACTAATCTCCGGGTAAACATAGTTATCGACGTTACCGACTCCCTGTTATATGCATGGAGCCGAACACGTCGATAATGATGTTTAACCGCAGATTAGTGTTAACCAGACATTGAGTAACCGGCCCTAAGTGTATATTTGCAAACGAATGCAAAGAATGGAGTGTCGTATCTTAAAAGGCTAAGGGCCGGTTACTCAATGTCTGGTTAACACTAATCTGCGGTTAAACATCGTTATCGACGTCTTCGGTTCCATGCATACAACAGGGAGTCGGTAACGTCGATAACTATGTTTAATCGGAGATAAGTGTTAACCAGACATTGAGTAACCGGCCCTAAAAGAATTAACGAAGCAAACGTTTTATAGTCTAATGTTTCCTTCAAACCGCATTGCTATTTTTT